>NW_025232764.1:1554-1831 GCF_018294505.1 Triticum aestivum | reverse complement strand
CTGATACTTTGAAAGAGATTGTCCGTTTTGTACACGAAGTGCATCTAGTTTTTTCCGTAACCCTCTCAACTTTCTTGCACATGCTATGTGGATGAAATGATGATACCATGCCAACTTTCAACCTTTTCAGAGTTCATTTGAAATGCTTTTCAATTTTAGGGTCTTATAGCTCAAAATAATTAGTAAATGCATGAAAAATAACAAATGAAGTCAGAAAGGATTGAAAAATGATGATGTAGCTTTGAATGGTGCATTTTGAACACACAGAAAGTCAGGA
>NW_025232764.1:0-1244 GCF_018294505.1 Triticum aestivum | reverse complement strand
AGAGTTCATTTGAAATGCTTTTCAATTTTAGGGTCTTATAGCTCAAAATAACTAGTAAATGCATGAAAAATAACAAATGAAGTCAGAAAGGATTGAAAAATGATGATATGGCTTTGAATGGTGCATTTTGAACACACAAAAAGTCAGGAGTTCAAAAAAGTTTTAAAAAATGAAATCCCTTTGTAACAGACGAGTTTCCGTATGAAATCCTGATACTTTGAAAGAGATTGTCCGTTTTGCACACGAAGTGCATCCAGTTTTTCCCGTAACCCTCTCAACTTTCTTGCACATGCTATGTGGATGAAATGATGATACCATGCCAACTTTCAACCTTTTCAGAGTTCATTTGAAATGCTTTCCTATTTTAGGGTCTTATAGCTCAAAATAATTAGTAAATGCATGAAAAATAACAAATGAAGTCAGAAAGGATTGAAAAATGATGATGTGGCTTTGAATGGTGCATTTTGAACACACAGAAAGTCAGGAGTTCAAATAAGTTTTAAAAAATGAAATCCCTTTGTAACAGACGAGTTTCCGTATGAAATCCTGATACTTTGAAAGAGATTGTCCGTTTTGTACACGAAGTGCATCCAGTTTTTGCCGTAACCCTCTCAACTTTCTTGCACATGCTATGTGGATGAAATGATGATACCATGCCAACTTTCAACCTTTTCAGAGTTCATTTGAAATGCTTTTCAATTTTAGGGTCCTATAGCTCAAAATAATTAGTAAATGCAAGAAAAATAACAAATGAAGTCAGAAAGGATTGAAAAATGATGATGTGGCTTTGAATGGTGCATTTTGAATACAAAAAAAGTCATGAGGTCAAATAAGTTTTAAAAAATGAAATCCCTTTTTAACAGACGAGTTTCTGTATGAAATCGTGATACTTTGAAAGAGATTGTCCGTTTTGTACACGAAGTGCATCCAGTTTTTGCCGTAACCCTCTCAACTTTCTTGCACATGCTATGTGGATGAAATGATGATACCATGCCAACTTTCAACCTTTTCAGAGTTCATTTGAAATGCTTTTCAATTTTAGGGTCTTATAGCTCAAAATAATTAGTAATTGCATGAAAAATAACAAATGAAGTCAGAAAGGATTGAAAAATGATGATGTGGCTTTGAATGGTGCATTTTGAACACACTAAAAGTCAGAAGTTCAAATAAGTTTAAAAAATGAAATCCCTTTGTAACAGACGAGTTTCCGTATGAAATCCTGATACTTTGAAAGAGATTGTCCG
>NW_025232763.1:0-9119 GCF_018294505.1 Triticum aestivum | reverse complement strand
GCAACTCCCGGATACCATAGGAGTGCTTTGGGTGTGCCAAACGTCACAACGTAACTGGGTGGCTATAAAGGTGCACTACGGGTATCTCCGAAAGTGTCTGTTGGGTTGGCATGAATCGAGACTGGGATTTGTCACTCCGTATGACGGAGAGGTATCTCTGGGCCCACTCGGTAATGCATCATCATAATGAGCTCAATGTGACCAAGTGTTTGGTCACGGGATCATGCATTACGGTACGAGTAAAGTGACTTGCCGGTAACGAGATTGAACAAGGTATTGGGATACCGACGATCGAATCTCGGGCAAGTAACGTACTGATTGACAAAGGGAATTGTATACGGGATTGATTGAATCCTCGACATCGTGGTTCATCCGATGAGATCATCGTGGAACATGTGGGAGCCAACATGGGTATCCAGATCCCGCTGTTGGTTATTGACCGGAGAGTCGTCTCGGTCATGTCTGCATGTCTCCCGAACCCGTAGGGTCTACACACTTAAGGTTCGGTGACGCTAGAGTTGTAGAGATATTAGTATGCGGTTAACCGAAAGTTGTTTGAAGTCCCGGATGAGATCCCGGACGTCACGAGGAGTTCCGGAATGGTCCGGAGGTAAAGATTTATATATGGGAAGTCCTATTTTGGCCACCGGAAAATGTTCGGGATTTTTCGGTATTGTACCGGGAAGGTTCTAGAAGGTTCCGAAGTGGGGCCCACCTACATGGGGAACCCACATGAACGTGGGTAGTGGGGCAAGGCCCCACACCCCTGGTCAAGGCGCACCAAGATCCCACCTTAGAAGGAATAAGATCATATCCCGAAGGGATAAGATCAAGATCCCTAAAAAAGGGGGATACCAATCGGTGGGGAAGGGAAATGATGGGATTTCTTTTCCCCACCTTTGCCAACGCCCCAATGGACTTGGAGGGCAATAAACCAGCCCCCTCCACCCCTATATATAGTGGGGAGGCGCATGGGAGCAGCACCCCAAGCCCTGGCGCCTCCCTCCCTCCCGTGACACCTCTTCCTCCCCGCTTGCGCTTGGCGAAGCCCTACCGGGATCCCGCTACTTCCACCACCACGCCGTCGTGCTGCTGGATCTCCATCAACTTCTCCTCCCCCCTTGCTGGATCAAGAAGGAGGAGACGTCCCCGCTCCGTACGTGTGTTGAACGCGGAGGTGCCGTCCGTTCGGCGCTAGGATCATCGGTGATTTGGATCATGACGAGTACGACTCCATCAACCCCGTTCTCTTGAACGCTTCCGTGCGCGATCTACAAGGGTATGTAGATGCACTCCCCTCTCTCTCGTTGCTAGATGACTCCATAGATTGATCTTGGTGATACGTAGAAAATTTTAAATTTCTGCTACGATCCCCAACAGTGGCATCATGAGCCAGGTTTATGCGTAGTTTCTATGCACGAGTAGAACACAAACTTGTTGTGGGCGTAGATGTTGTCAATTTTCTTGCCACTACTAGTCTTATCTTGTTTCGGCGGCATCGTGGGATGAAGCGGCCCGGACCGACCTTACACGTACGCTTACGTGAGACAGGTTCCACCGACTGACATGCACTAGTTGCATAAGGTGGCTAGCGGGTGTCTGTCTCTCCTACTTTAGTCGAATCAGATTCGATGAAAAGGGTCCTTATGAAGGGTAAATAGAAGTTGGCATATCACGTTGTGGTTTTACGTAGGTAAGAAACGTTCTTGCTAGAAACCTATAGAAGCCACGTAAAAACATGCAACAACAATTAGAGGACGTCTAACTTGTTTTTGCAGCATATGCCTTGTGATGTGATATGGCCAAAAGGATGTGATGAATGAAATATATGTGATGTATGAGATTGATCATGTTCTTGTAATAGGAATCACGACTTGCATGTCAATGAGTATGACAACCGGCAGGAGCCATAGGAATTGTCTTTATTTTTTGTATGACCTGCGTGTCATTGAATAACGCCATGTAATTACTTTACTTTATTGCTAAACACGTTAGCCATAGAAGTAGAAGTAATCGTTGGCGTGACAACTTCATGAAGACACGATGATGGAGATCATGGTGTCATGCCGGTGACGAAGATGATCATGGCGCCCCGAAGATGGAGATCAAAGGAGCAATATGATACTGGCCATATCATGTCCTATTTGATTGCATGTGATGTTTATCATGTTTTACATCTTATTTGCTTAGAACGATGGTAGCTTAAATAAGATGATCCCTCACAATAATTTCAAGAAAGTGTTCCCCCTAACTGTGCACCATTGCGAAGGTTCGTTGTTTCGAAGCACCACGTGATGATCGGGTGTGATAGATTCTAATGTTCGAACACGCAATACACTTAGGTTGACTTGACGAGCCTAGCATGTACAGTCATGGCCTCGGAACACGGAAGACCGAAAGGTCGAGCATGAGTCGTATAGAAGATACGATCAACATGGAGATGTTCACCGATGCTGACTAGTCCGTCTCACATGATGATCGGACACGGCCTAGTTGACTCGGATCATGTTTCACTTAGATGACTAGAGGGATGTCTGTCTGAGTGAGAGTTCATTGAATAATTTGATTAGATGAACTTAATTATCATGAACTTAGTCTAAAATCTTTACAATATGTCTTGTAGATCAAATGGCCCACGCTAATGTTGCCCTCAACTTCAACGCGTTCCTAGAGAAAACCAAGCTGAAAGATGATGGCAGCAACTATACGGACTGGGTCCGGAACCTGAGGATCATCCTCATAGCTGCCAAGAAAGATTATGTCCTAGAAGCACCGCTAGGTGACGCACCCATCCCAGAGAACCAAGACGTTATGAATGCTTGGCAGGAGCCTGCTGATGATTACTCCCTTGTTCAGTGCGGCATGCTTTGCAGCTTAGAACCGGGGCTCCAAAAGCGTTTTGAGCAACACGGAGCATATGAGATGTTCGAAGAGCTAAAAATGGTTTTCCAAGCTCATGCCCGGGTCGAGAGATATGAAGTCTCCGACAAGTTCTTCAGTTGTAAGATGGAGGAAAATAGTTCTGTCAGTGAGCACATACTCAAAATGTCTAGGTTACACAACCGCTTGACTCAGCTGGGAGTTAATCTCCCGGATGACGCGGTCATTGACAGAATCCTTCAGTCGCTTCCACCGAGCTACAAGAGCTTTGTGATGAACTTCAATATGCAGGGGATGGAAAAGACCATTCCTGAGGTATATTCAATGCTGAAATCAGCGGAGGTGGAGATCAAAAGGGAACATCAAGTGTTGATGGTGAATAAAACCACTAAGTTCAAGAAAGGCAAGGGTAAGAAGAACTTCAAGAAGGACGGCAAGGGAGTTGCCGCGCCCGGTAAGCCAGTTGCCGGGAAGAAGCCAAAGAATGGACCCAAGCCTGAGACTGAGTGCTTTTATTGCAAGGGAAGTGGTCACTGGAAGCGGAACTGCCCCAAGTACTTAGCGGACAAGAAGGCCGGCAACACCAAAGGTATATGTGATATACATGTTATTGATGTGTACCTTACCAGTACTTGTAGTAGCTCCTGGGTATTTGATACCGGTGCGGTTGCTCATATTTGTAACTCAAAGCAGGAGCTGCGGAATAAACGGAGACTGGCAAAGGACGAGGTGGCGATGCACGTCGGGAATGGTTCCAAGGTCGATGTGATCGCCGTCGGCACGCTACCTCTACATTTACCTACGGGATTAGTTTTAAACCTCAATAATTGTTATTTAGTGTCAGCTTTGAGCATGAACATTGTATCAGGATCTCATTTAATTCGAGATGGCTACTCATTTAAATCCAAGAATAATGGTTGTTCTATTTATATGAGAGATATGTTTTATGGTCATGCCCGCTGGTTAATGGTTTATTCTTAATGAATGTCGAACGTAGTGTTACACATATTCATAGTGTGAATACCAAAAGATGTAAGGTTGATAATGATAGTCCCACATACTTGTGGCACTGCCGTCTTGGTCACATTGGTGTCAAACGCATGAAGAAGCTCCATGCAGATGGACTTTTGGAGTCTCTTGATTACGAATCATTTGACACGTGCGAACCATGCCTCATGGGTAAGATGACCAAGACTCCGTTCTCCGGAACAATGGAGGGAGCAACCAACTTATTGGAAATCATACATACTGATGTGTGCGGTCCAATGAGTGTTGAGGCTCGTGGTGGCTATCGTTATGTTCTCACTCTCACTGATGACTTGAGTAGATATGGGTATGTCTACCTAATGAAACACAAGTCTGAGACCTTTGAAAAGTTCAAGGAATTTCAGAGTGAGGTTGAGAATCAACGTGACAGGAAAATAAAGTTCTTATGATTAGATCGTGGAGGGGAATATTTGAGTCACGAATTTGGCACACACTTAAGGAAATGTGGAATAGTTTCACAACTCACGCCGCCTGGAACACCTCAGCGAAATGGTGTGTCCGAATGTCGTAATCGCACTCTATTGGATATGGTGCGATCTATGATGTCTCTTACCGATCTACCGCTCTCATTTTGGGGCTATGCTTTAGAGACTGCCGCATTCACTTTAAATAGGGCTCCGTCGAAATCCGTTGAGACGACACCGTATGAATTATGGTTTGGGAAGAAACCTAAGCTGTCGTTTCTAAAAGTTTGGGGATGCGATGCTTATGTCAAGAAACTTCAACCTGAAAAGCTCGAACCCAAGTCGGAAAAATGCGTCTTCATAGGATACCCTAAGGAAACCATTGGGTATACCTTCTACCTCAGATCCGAAGGCAAGATCTTTGTTGCCAAGAACGGGTCCTTTCTGGAGAAAGAGTTTCTCTCAAAAGAAGTAAGTGGGAGGAAAGTGGAACTTGATGAAGTACTACCTCTTGAACCGGAAAGTAGCGCAGCTCAGGAAGATGTTCCTGTGGTGCCTGCACTGACTAGAGAGGAAGCTAATGATGATGATCAAGGTACTTCGGATCAAGTTACTACTGAACTTCGTAGGTCCACGAGGACACGTTCCACACCAGAGTGGTATGGCAACCCTGTCCTGGAAATCATGTTGTTAGACAACGGTGAACCTTCGAACTATGAAGAAGCAATGGCGGGCCCAGATTCCAACAAATGGCTTGAATCCATGCAATCCGAGATAGGATCCATGTATGAAAACAAAGTGTGGACTTTGACAGACTTGCCCGATGATCGGCGAGCGATAGAAAACAAATGGATCTTTAAGAAGAAGACGGACGCGGATGGTAATGTTACCATCTATAAAGCTCGACTTGTCGCCAAGGGTTATCGAAAAGTTCAAGGGGTTGACTACGATGAGACTTTCTCACCCGTAGCGAAGCTGAAGTCCGTCTGAATCATGTTAGCAATTGCCGCATACTATGATTATGAGATATGGCAAATGGACGTCAAAACGGCATTCCTTAACGGCTTTCTTAAGGAAGAATTGTATATGATGCAGCCGGAAGGTTTTGTCGATCCTAAGAATACTAACAAGGTATGCAAGCTCCAGCGCTCCATCTATGGGCTGGTGCAAGCATCTTGGAGTTGGAACATTCGATTTGATGAGATGATCAAAGCGTTTGGGTTTACACAGACTTATGGAGAAGCCTGTGTTTACAAGAAAGTGAGTGGGAGCTCTGTAGCATTTCTCATATTATATGTGGATGACATACTGTTGATGGGAAATGATATAGAATTCTTGGGAAGCATAAAGGCCTACTTGAACAAGTGTTTTTCAATGAAGGACCTTGGAGAAGCTACTTATATATTAGGCATCAAGATCTATAGAGATAGATCAAGACGCCTCATTGGTCTTTCACAAAGTACGTACCTTGACAAGATATTGAAGAAGTTCAATATGGATCAGTCCAAGAAGGGGTTCTTGCCTGTATTGCAAGGTGTGCAATTGAGCACGGCTCAATGCCCGACCACGGCAGAAGATAGAGAAAAGATGAGTGTCGTCCCCTATGCCTCGGCCATAGGGTCTATTATGTATGCCATGCTGTGTACCAGACCTGATGTAAACCTTGCCGTAAGTTTGGTAGGAAGGTACCAAAGTAATCCCGGCATGGAACACTGGACAGCGGTCAAGAATATCCTGAAGTACCTGAAGAGGACTAAGGATATGTTTCTCGTTTATGGAGGTGATGAAGAGCTCGTCGTAAAGGGTTACGTCGATGCTAGCTTCGACACAGATCTGGATGACTCTAAGTCACAAACCGGATACGTGTATATTTTAAATGGTGGGGCAGTAAGCTGGTGCGGTTGCAAGCAAAGCGTTGTGGCGGGATCTACATGTGAAGTGGAATACATGGCGGCCTCAGAGGCAGCACAAGAAGCAATCTGGGTAAAGGAGTTCATTACCGACCTAGGAGTTATTCCCAATGCGTCGGGCCCGATGACTCTCTTCTGTGACAACATTGGAGCTATTGCCCTTGCCAAGGAGCCCAGGTTTCACAGGAAGACCAGGCATGTCAAGCGTCACTTCAACTCCATTCATGAAAATGTTCAAAATGGAGACATAGATATTTGTAAAGTACATACGGACCTGAATGTAGCAGATCCGTTGACTAAACCTCTCCCTAGAGCAAAACATGATCAACACCAGAACTCTATGGGTGTTCGATTCATCACAATGTAACTAGATTATTGACTCTAGTGCAAGTGGGAGACTGTTGGAAATATGCCCTAGAGGCAATAATAAAATGGTTATTATTATATTTCCTTGTTCATGATAATTGTCTATTGTTCATGCTATAATTGTGTTATCCGGAAATCGTAATACATGTGTGAATACATAGACCACAACATGTCCCAAGTGAGCCTCTAGTTGACTAGCTCGTTGATCAACAGATAGTCATGATTTCCTGACTATGGACATTGGATGTCATTGATAACGGGATCACATCATTAGGAGAATGATGTGATGGACAAGACCCAATCCTAAGCATAGCACAAGATCGTGTAGTTCGTTTGCTAGAGCTTTTCCAAATGTCAAGTATCATTTCCTTAGACCATGAGATTGTGCAACTCCCGGATACCATAGGAGTGCTTTGGGTGTGCCAAACGTCACAACGTAACTGGGTGGCTATAAAGGTGCACTACGGGTATCTCCGAAAGTGTCTGTTGGGTTGGCACGGATCGAGACTGGGATTTGTCACTCCGTATGATGGAGAGGTATCTCTGGGCCCACTCGGTAATGCATCATCATAATGAGCTCAATGTGACCAAGTGTTTGGTCCTGGGATCATGCATTACGGTACGAGTAAAGTGACTTGCCGGTAACGAGATTGAACAAGGTATTGGGATACCGACGATCGAATCTCGGGCAAGTAATGTACCGATTGACAAAGGGAATTGTATACGGGATTGATTGAATCCTCGACATCGTGGTTCATCCGATGAGATCATCGTGGAACATGTGGGAGCCAACATGGGTATCCAGATCCCGCTGTTGGTTATTGACCGGAGAGTCGTCTCGGTCATGTCTGCATGTCTCCCGAACCCGTAGGGTCTACACACTTAAGGTTCGGTGACGCTAGAGTTGTAGAGATATTAGTATGCGGTTAAAAGAAAGTTGTTCGAAGTCCCGGATGAGATCCCGGACGTCACGAGGAGTTCCGGAATGGTCCGGAGGTAAAGATTTATATATGGGAAGTCCTATTTTGGCCACCGGAAAATGTTCGGGATTTTTCGGTATTGTACCGGGAAGGTTCTAGAAGGTTCTGAAGTGGGGCCCACCTGCATGGGGAACCCACATGAACGTGGGTAGTGGGGCAAGGCCCCACACCCCTGGTCAAGGCGCACCAAGATCCCACCTTAGAAGGAATAAGATCATATCCCGAAGGGATAAGATCAAGATCCCTAAAAAAGGGGGATACCAATCGGTGGGGAAGGGAAATGATGGGATTTCTTTTCCCCACCTTTGCCAACGCCCCAATGGACTTGGAGGGCAAGAAACCAGCCCCCTCCACCCCTATATATAGTGGGGAGGCGCATGGGAGCAGCACCCCAAGCCCTGGCGCCTCCCTCCCTCCCGTGACACCTCTTCCTCCCCGCTTGCGCTTGGCGAAGCCCTGCCGGGATCCCGCTACTTCCACCACCACGCCATCGTGCTGCTGGATCTCCATCAAATTCTCCTGCCCCCTTGCTGGATCAAGAAGGAGGAGACGTCCCCGCTCCGTACATGTGTTGAACGTGGAGGTGCCGTCCGTTCGGCGCTAGGATCATCGGTGATTTGGATCACGACGAGTACGACTCCATCAACCCCGTTCTCTTGAACGCTTCCGCGCGCGATCTACAAGGGTATGTAGATGCACTCCCCTCTCTCTCATTGCTAGATGACTCCATAGATTGATCTTGGTGATACGTAGAAAATTTTAAATTTCTGCTACGATCCCCAACAGCCACTTCACCAACCATGGCTTCACCGCGTCTCGACACTACACCAGGCCCCTTTGCACCACCAAACTCCAACGTCAACCCTGCACCTTCATCTACTCCTGATGGGAACGAGTAGATGCTCTATGTCTTCAAACCTTTTTGGTCATTACTGACAAAAGGGGGAGAAGCATATGAGTTGATAGTCTTCAAGCGGGTCCATATGGGTGGTTGCTATAATTTTTGCCAAGTGGTTACAACTCTCGTTTTTGATACATTTGGTTCTTTGGGTTGTAACACTTAAAATTGATGGCCGTCTGCTATATTTTCTGCTACTCTGTGATGCGATGATAAATTCCACATGAAGTCATTCCGCAGACGTCCATTTTTCATTATGCATGTCATTATCTTCGTTGTATCTTTATATGCATGATGAATTGTCTTCATAGGTTGAAGAGGATCTCCACAAGTAAAACCTGCCATGTGCATTTGCATTCAAGAGCAAACAACTTATGCACATCTTCAGGGGGAGCCCTTTACTACTTATGAAGACAATGCCTTAAATCCTTAAACTTTCACATACTTTTATCCCCGTTGAAAACTTCAACCAATTTTTCATCAATCACCAAAAAGGGGGAGATTGTAAGTGCATCTAGTGCCACTCCTAGTTGGTTTTGGAGTATTGACGACAAACTTGGTTAAGGGACTAATGTGTTTGTGAGAATTGCAGGATAACACAGGTAGTAGTCCCTCATTGATTCGGTTTTCCTAC
>NW_025232762.1:6135-9119 GCF_018294505.1 Triticum aestivum | reverse complement strand
TGGCAGTCCTTGAAAGTACTTCATTTTCACGTGCGCTTTTTGCCTAACCACCCCAAATTTCTTGTCCTCTATAGTGGAGATATCGTTTCCACATATATATTGACCGATGCCAGGAATGCCCTTTAGTTCTTGGCTTTCACGCGCATGAGTTACAGCATGCCATCCGGCGAAAACAAGGAGAATAAGGCATATAGCCGCTGGATTTTCTTCAAGTTATGACCAAATGAGATTGCTCGGATCATAGAGCATCTGCAGAAAGGAGCGTTTGTCCCTACCAGGGGGGCTAATGTCTATAAGCAATATAATCTCGCGAATTTCCTTCAAAAGGAGGTGCCAATGGGTTCAGAAACTTGTCTAAAAAACAGCGACGAATGATGTTCTTTGACTTTCAGGGCAAAAAAGTCCTGCTTAAGGCCGTATTTGAGGGTACTCTGGGCCCCCTGGCGCAAGCGGGGAGTATTTTCTGGATTCAGACACTCGCCGCGAGCAGTTTGAGAACTTGCGGGTCCGACACGGACTCCGAATGACAAAATTATGACTGTTTTAGTGAACATCTGTCCATTCTATAGCAGTCCTTGAAAGTACTTTATTTTCCCGTGCGCTCTTTGCCTAACCGCCCCAAACTTTCTTGTCCTATATAGTGGAGATATCTTTGCCACATAGATATTGATCGATGCCAAGAATGCCCTTTTGTTCTTGGCTTTCACGCGCATGAGTTACAGCATGCCATCCGGCGAAAACAAGGAGAATAAGGCATATAGCCGCTGAATTTTCTTCAATTTACGGCCAAATGAGATTGCCCGGATCATAGAGCATCTGCAGAAAGGAGCGTTTGTCCCAACCAGGGGGATAATGTCTATAAGCAATATAATCTTGCGAATTTCCTTCAAAAGGAGGTACCAATGGGTTCAGAAACTTGTCTAAAAAACAGCAACGAATGATGTTCTTTGACTTTCAGGGCCAAAAAGTCCTGCTTCAGGCCGTATTGGAGGGTACACCGGGCCTCCTGGCGCAAGCGGGGAGTACTTTCTGGGTTCGGATGCTCGCCGCGAGCAGTTTGAGAACTTGTGGGTCCGACACATACTCCGAATGAAAAAATTATGACTGTTTTAGTGAACATCTATCCATACTATGGCAGTCCTTGAAATTACTTCATTTTCCCGTGCGCTCTTTGCCTAACCGCCCCAAAATTTCTTGTCCTATATAGTGGAGATATCATTTCCACATATATATTGATCGATGCCAGAAATGCCCTTTTGTTCTTGGCTTTCACACGCATGAGTTACAGCATGCCATCCGGCGAAAACAAGGACAGTAAGGCATATAGCCGCTGCATTTTCTTCAATTTACGTCCAAATGAGATTGCCCGAATCATAGAGCATCTGCAGAAAGGTACGTTTGTCCCTACCCGGGGGGATAATGTCTATAAGCAACATAATCTCGTGAATTGCTTTCAAAACAAAGTGATAATGGGTACAGAAACTTGTCTGAAAAACATCGACGAATGATGTTCTTTGACTTTCAGGGCCAAAAAGTCCTGCTTAAGGCTGAATTTGAGGGTACTCCGGGCCTCCTGGCGCTAGCTCGGAGTATTTTTAAGATTTGCACGCTCGCCGCGAGCAGTTCGAGTACTTATGGGTCCGACACGGACTGCTAGCGACAAAATTATGACCGTCTTAGTGAGCATCTGTCCATTATATGGCAGTTCTTGAAAGTACTTCATTTTCTCATGCGCTTTTTGCCTGGCTGACCCAAAATTTCTTGTCCTCTTTAGTGGAGATATTGTTTCCACATATATATTGACCGATGCCAGGAATGCCCTTTAGTTCTTGGCTTTCACGCGCATGAGTTACAGCATGCCATCTGGTGAAAACAAGGAGAATAAGGCATATAGCTGCTGGATTTTCTTCAATTTATGACCAAATGAGATTGCCTGGATCATAGAGCATCTGCAGAAAGGTACGTTTGTCCCTACCAGGGGGCGAATGTCTATAAGGAACATAATCTCTCAAATTTCCTTCAAAAGGAAGTGCCAATGGGTTCAGAAACTTGTCTGAAAAACAGCTACGAATGATGTTCTTGGACTTTCTGGGCCAAAAGGTCCTACTTAAGGCCGTACCTGAGGGTACTCCGGGCCTCCTTGCGCAAGCGGGGAGTATTTTCTGACTTGAGACGCTCGCCGCGAGCAATTTGAGAACTTGTGGGTCCGACACCGGCTCCGAACGACAAAATTATTACCCTTTTAGTGAACATTTGTCCATTCTGTGGCAGTCCTTGAAAGTACTTCATTTTCACGTGCGCTTTTTGCCTAACCACCCCAAATTTCTTGTCCTCTATAGTGGAGATATCGTTTCCACATATATATTGACCGATGCCAGGAATGCCCTTTAGTTCTTGGCTTTCACGCGCATGAGTTACAGCATGCCATCCGGCGAAAACAAGGAGAATAAGGCATATAGCCGCTGGATTTTCTTCAAGTTATGACCAAATGAGATTGCTCGGATCATAGAGCATCTGCAGAAAGGAGCGTTTGTCCCTACCAGGGGGGCTAATGTCTATAAGCAATATAATCTCGCGAATTTCCTTCAAAAGGAGGTGCCAATGGGTTCAGAAACTTGTCTAAAAAACAGCGACGAATGATGTTCTTTGACTTTCAGGGCAAAAAAGTCCTGCTTAAGGCCGTATTTGAGGGTACTCTGGGCCCCCTGGCGCAAGCGGGGAGTATTTTCTGGATTCAGACACTCGCCGCGAGCAGTTTGAGAACTTGCGGGTCCGACACGGACTCCGAATGACAAAATTATGACTGTTTTAGTGAACATCTGTCCATTCTATAGCAGTCCTTGAAAGTACTTTATTTTCCCGTGCGCTCTTTGCCTAACCGCCCCAAACTTTCTTGTCCTATATAGTGGAGATATCTTTGCCACATAGATATTGATCGATGCCAAGAATGCCCTTTTGTTCTTGGCTTTCACGCGCATGAGTTA
>NW_025232762.1:3497-4872 GCF_018294505.1 Triticum aestivum | reverse complement strand
CTCGCCGCGAGCAGTTTGAGAACTTGTGGGTCCGACACGGACTCCGAATGACAAAATTATGACTGTTTTAGTGAACATCTGTCCATTCTATGGCAGTCCTTGAAAGTACTTCATTTTCCCGTGCGCTCTTTGCCTAACCGCCCCAAAATTTCTTGTCCTATATAGTGGAGATATCGTTTACACATATATATTGACCGATGCCAGGAATGCCCTTTAGTTCTTGGCTTTCACGCGCATGAGTTACAGCATGCCATCCGGCAAAAACAAGGAGAATAAGGCATATAGCCGCTGCATTTTCTTCAATTTACGGCCAAATGAGATTGCCCGGATCATAGAGCATCTGCAGAAAGGTACGTTTGTCCCTACCAGGGGGCGAATGTCTATAAGGAACATAATCTCTCAAATTTCCTTCAAAAGGAAGTGCCAATGGGTTCAGAAACTTGTCTGAAAAACAGCTACGAATGATGTTCTTTGACTTTCTGGGCCAAAAGGTCCTACTTAAGGCCGTACCTGAGGGTACTCCGGGCCTCCTCGCGCAAGCGGGGAGTATTTTCTGACTTGAGACGCTCGCCGCGAGCAATTTGAGAACTTGTGGGTCCGACACCGGCTCTGAACGACAAAATTATTACCCTTTTAGTGAACATTTGTCCATTCTATGGCAGTCCTTGAAAGTACTTCATTTTCACGTGCGCTTTTTGCCTAACCACCCCAAATTTCTTGTCCTCTATAGTGGAGATATCGTTTCCACATATATATTGACCGATGCCAGGAATGCCCTTTAGTTCTTGGCTTTCACGCGCATGAGTTACAGCATGCCATCCGGCGAAAACAAGGAGAATAAGGCATATAGCCGCTGGATTTTCTTCAAGTTATGACCAAATGAGATTGCTCGGATCATAGAGCATCTGCAGAAAGGAGCGTTTGTCCCTACCAGGGGGGCTAATGTCTATAAGCAATATAATCTCGCGAATTTCCTTCAAAAGGAGGTGCCAATGGGTTCAGAAACTTGTCTAAAAAACAGCGACGAATGATGTTCTTTGACTTTCAGGGCAAAAAAGTCCTGCTTAAGGCCGTATTTGAGGGTACTCTGGGCCCCCTGGCGCAAGCGGGGAGTATTTTCTGGATTCAGACACTCGCCGCGAGCAGTTTGAGAACTTGCGGGTCCGACACGGACTCCGAATGACAAAATTATGACTGTTTTAGTGAACATCTGTCCATTCTATAGCAGTCCTTGAAAGTACTTTATTTTCCCGTGCGCTCTTTGCCTAACCGCCCCAAACTTTCTTGTCCTATATAGTGGAGATATCTTTGCCACATAGATATTGATCGATGCCAAGAATGCCCTTTTGTTCTTGGCTTTCACGCGCATGAGTTA
>NW_025232762.1:0-2321 GCF_018294505.1 Triticum aestivum | reverse complement strand
GACCGATGCTAGGAATGCCCTTTAGTTCTTGGTTTTCACGCGCATGAGTTACAACATGCCATCTGGTGAAAACAAGGAGAATAAGGCATATAGCCGCTGGATTTTCTTCAATTTACGGCCAAATGAGATTGCCTGGATCATAGAGCATCTGCAGAAAGGTACGTTTGTCCCTACGAGGGGATAATGTCTATAAGGAATATAATCTCTCAAATTTCCTTCAAAAGGAAGTGCCAATGGGTTCAGAAACTTGTCTGAAAAACAGCAACGAATGATGTTCTTTGACTTTCAGGGCCAAAAGGTCCTGCTTAAGGCCGTACCTGAGGGTACTCCAGGCCTCCTCGCACAAGTGGGGAGTATTTTCTGACTTGAGACGCTCGCCGCGAGCAATTTGAGAACTTGTGGGTCCGACACAAGCTCCGAATGACAAAATTATTACCCTTTTAGTGAACATCTGTCCATTCTATGGCAGTCCTTGAAAGTACTTCATTTTCCCGTGCGCTCTTTGCCTAACCGCCCCAAACTTTCTTGTCCTATATAGTGGAGATATCTTTGCCACATATATATTGATCGATGCCAAGAATGCCCTTTTGTTCTTGGCTTTCACGCGCATGAGTTACAGCATGCCATCCGGCGAAAACAAGGAGAATAAGGCGTATAGCCGCTGGATCATAGAGCATCGCGCCGAGCGGCCAAATGGGATTGCCCGGATCATAGAGCATCTGCAGAAAGGAGCGTTTGTCCCTACCAGGGGGGATACTGTCTATAAGCAATATAATCTCGCGAATTTCCTTCAAAAGGAGGTGCCAATGGGTTCAGAAACTTGTCTAAAAAACAGCGATGAATGGTGTTCTTTGATTTTCAGGGCCAAAAATCCCTGCTTAAGGCCGTATTTGAGGGTACTCCGGGCCTCCTGGCGCAAGCGGGGAGTATATTCTGGATTCGGACACTCGCCGCGAGCAGTTTGAGAACTTGTGGGTCCGACACGGACTCCGAATGACAAAATTATGACTGTTTTAGTGAACATCTGTCCATTCTATGGCAGTCCTTGAAAGTACTTCATTTTCCCGTGCGCTCTTTGCCTAACCGCCCCAAAATTTCTTGTCCTATATAGTGGAGATATCGTTTACACATATATATTGACCGATGCCAGGAATGCCCTTTAGTTCTTGGCTTTCACGCGCATGAGTTACAGCATGCCATCCGGCAAAAACAAGGAGAATAAGGCATATAGCCGCTGCATTTTCTTCAATTTACGGCCAAATGAGATTGCCCGGATCATAGAGCATCTGCAGAAAGGTACGTTTGTCCCTACCAGGGGGCGAATGTCTATAAGGAACATAATCTCTCAAATTTCCTTCAAAAGGAAGTGCCAATGGGTTCAGAAACTTGTCTGAAAAACAGCTACGAATGATGTTCTTTGACTTTCTGGGCCAAAAGGTCCTACTTAAGGCCGTACCTGAGGGTACTCCGGGCCTCCTCGCGCAAGCGGGGAGTATTTTCTGACTTGAGACGCTCGCCGCGAGCAATTTGAGAACTTGTGGGTCTGACACCGGCTCCGAACGACAAAATTATTACCCTTTTAGTGAACATTTGTCCATTCTATGGCAGTCCTTGAAAGTACTTCATTTTCACGTGCGCTTTTTGCCTAACCACCCCAAATTTCTTGTCCTCTATAGTGGAGATATCGTTTCCACATATATATTGACCGATGCCAGGAATGCCCTTTAGTTCTTGGCTTTCACGCGCATGAGTTACAGCATGCCATCCGGCGAAAACAAGGAGAATAAGGCATATAGCCGCTGGATTTTCTTCAAGTTATGACCAAATGAGATTGCTCGGATCATAGAGCATCTGCAGAAAGGAGCGTTTGTCCCTACCAGGGGGGCTAATGTCTATAAGAAATATAATCTCGCGAATTTCCTTCAAAAGGAGGTGCCAATGGGTTCAGAAACTTGTCTAAAAAACAGCGACGAATGATGTTCTTTGACTTTCAGGGCAAAAAAGTCCTGCTTAAGGCCGTATTTGAGGGTACTCTGGGCCCCCTGGCGCAAGCGGGGAGTATTTTCTGGATTCAGACACTCGCCGCGAGCAGTTTGAGAACTTGCGGGTCCGACACGGACTCCGAATGACAAAATTATGACTGTTTTAGTGAACATCTGTCCATTCTATAGCAGTCCTTGAAAGTACTTTATTTTCCCGTGCGCTCTTTGCCTAACCGCCCCAAACTTTCTTGTCCTATATAGTGGAGATATCTTTGCCACATAGATATTGATCGATGCCAAGAATGCCCTTTTGTTCTTGGCTTTCACGCGCATGAGTTA
>NW_025232761.1:8331-9120 GCF_018294505.1 Triticum aestivum | reverse complement strand
AGCGGTCGTGGGAGGTGCGGACGGCCCGGGTGGTTAGAATGCGGAGCTGTAATCGCGGGATTTAGGGAGGGGTGGGCCGCGTGAGTTATGTGAGATTTGGATAAATGATATAAAGAAATAAGAAAATCTTGTGAACTCGGTGTGGGGTTTACGGGGTTTAGGGTTTAGGGGTTTAGGGTTATTAGGGTTTAGGGGTTTAGGGGTTTAGGGTTATCAGGGGTTAGGGTTATCAGGGTTTAGGGTTGAGTGTTTACATGCAAGCCCGGAAATGCGCGTGTCAGAGAACGTACTTGCATGTATATGTACTAATGATCCCAAACTTTCTTAATGGCATCCCATGACCACATAGAGAATGAATGCATAATGGTTTCCATGTTGGGCAAAATTTTGAATGTTTTTACGGTTTAGTGGGGGGGGGTTAGGGTTATCAGGGTTTAGGTTTTAAGGGTTTTAGGGTTGACGGAACTATGTTTGTCTTACGGTGGACGTAGCACACACACCGGACATTGGCGGAGCGTTGGTCTACAATGGATTCCCTCCGGTAGCATTGATCCGATCCGTTGAATGGCTCGGCCGACAAACTTCGTGCCACATAGAGCATGCATCCATCCACTGGACCGGATCAATGTTGGGTTGGTTTCATATAGGTGAGGAAAGCAGCTAGTGCTTTCGGGGTGTTGACATGCTAGGCCGGAAATGCGCGTGTCAGAGATCGTACTTGCATGTATAATCCCAAACTTTTTTCATGGCATCCCATGACCCCATAGAGAATGCATGCATAATTGTTTC
>NW_025232761.1:0-7879 GCF_018294505.1 Triticum aestivum | reverse complement strand
TTCATGGCATCCCATGACCACATAGAGAATGCATGCATAATGGTTTCCATGTGGGGCAAAAATTTGAATGTTTTTACGGTTTAGTGGGAGGGGGGGGGGGTTTAGGGTTATCAGGGTTTAGGGTTTAAGGGTTTTAGGGTTGACGGAACTATGTTTGTCTTACGATGGACGAAGCAAACACACCGGACATTGATGGAGCGTTGGTCTACAATGGAGTCCCTCCTGTAGCATCGATCTGGTCCGTCGACTGGCTCGGCCGACATACTTCGTGCCACATAGAGCATGCATGCATCCACTGAACCGGATCAATGTTGGGTTGGTTTACATGTACATGTACAGGGACCCGAAATGCGCGTGTCAGAGATCGTACTTGCGTGTACATGTACCATCCGTTCCATCCACTGGCTGGGCCGACAACCTTCGTGCCACATTGTTCACATTGTCCAATTAACACTTTGTATAGATTTTTTTGGTAAAAAATGAACGAAATAATGCAACTAATCTGAACATAACGTTTGGCATGTATCAAACCAAGTTGCCACTATTCCTCAAAAAAAGAACCCAGTTAGCCACTAATTGCGCCAAACATATCTCGTAATTACGAACAAAAATGGGTTGACAATTATATCTGGAAATTCTTGGACTGAATTTATTGCTCTTCCTTTTTTAGAGAACAATAAGTTAGAATGGTGGGCGGCGGGTTGGCACGGGCACGGTGATGGCTCGGGCTTGTGTGATATGTGGTTCGACCCGCGGTCAGTGCACATGTTTTCGAAGCCCCGAAAAGATCGCGCTCGTTAAAAAAACTTGCATCGAAGCGCATTACTTAAAAATAACTAATTAACCCTACAATCACGGATATATACCTTCCCATTCTACCGCATATCTACCCTATCCTAACCACCCCATCTACCTTGTTTCTCCTCACATAGCCATCGCCGGGATCGCGCCATCACTTCTCAAGCGACCACGCCAACGCCGGATTAAAAAGGTCTCCTCCACGGCTTCTCTCATCTTCGATTGCAGTGCTGATTATTTTTTCCATTGATTCGACCAACAAGTAATTTCCGAAGAGATTAGAAAATCCAGATTTTGCCATAGTTGAGTAGTTCTGGTGTGATTCGAGTACAGGATGTCATGCAAGAGCTTTTTGATTGATAGTTTGTACTAGTTGATCGTACGAACTGATTATGAATATTTTTTCACGGTCGTATTGTTTCGAATTAGTTGGATGAGGGTGTGGATACATTTTTCATACTATGGGTATATGTGTTGCTGTAGGGACCATGGTCTCAGAGACGCATAACAACCATGCGGAGTATGACAAGTCTTTGCATGAAGCGCGTTGGGAGATTGACTTGAAGGTGCAAAAGGATCACGCTGAGGTAGATAAGAAACTGAAAAAAGAACGTTCATACGTGGACAGGATGATAAAGGAGGAGCGTGAGGAGTTTTCCCATAAGATGGCGAAGATGCGTCTTGAGATTGAAGAAAAGTATAAGAGGGACTGTGAGTACATGGAAAAAAAGTTTGTCTTAGGCTACAAGGAAATGCATCAAACGTTGCAGAAGGGCCGGAAGCTTGTGGACAGTATTATACAGACAGAGCGAGTCAGGATGGATGCCTATGTGTTGTAGGCACGTGCGGATATGGACAGTAAGCTGCTACAGGAGCGGTCGGACATGGATTATAAGGCCATGCTGGAGAAGGTCCGCTTGGAAGGACATATGTTAGAAGACCGTGCGATCTCACGGCCACCCCGACAACATGTCTTCAATTATTCTTCCCCTGTAAGTATCTCACACCGATTCTATATATTAAGGACCTACGTATTCTATGATATAAACATCTTCATTTTGTGGCAACCTTATGTCGGCGATTGTATGTAGGCTAAGCATCATGAGACGGCACAGTCGCCATTCACTCGAGACATTGCGATAGAGTCACCCATTCAATGCCACATCAGTCCACCCCAACAACATATCGTCAATTCTCCCCTTGTAAGTACCTCGCAACGATGCATACCCAAGATATGGTATGACCTTTCAAAACTTGTGTGTAAACCCACTGTCGACGTTTCATATGCAGAATAAGAAACCTGTGATGGCAGAGTCCCCAGTCACACCACATGAAGGATACATTCCACATAACAAGGTGAGAAGGTTTGAGATGGCACAATCCCCAGTCACTCCACATGAAGGATACATTCCACAAAAGCAGGTAACAACGCCGCAATGTTGCTATGCACATACAAAATTATATTTGCCCCTTCACTCATTGAATGTATTAACTCTGATGTGAGATACTAGGTGCTGATCATGGAATTTTTTGTTAGTAGGGATGATGAGATGTCACATGTCCCGAGAGCATACTTTGATGAACACCCGGCAGAAGTCAGAATTTTTGAACCCGCCAAAGTGACCTACGATCTCATTATGAGTGAAATAAGAGATTCTTTTGGTTGCAAAATGGGAGCAGAACTGTACTACTTCTTTGTCGGGTCCGCGTGGAAGCTGCCAGAAGGAATGTTCTTGATTGCAAGACCAGATGATGTAGAAAAATGCTTTCTGATCTGAATGGCAGCAAGACATGTCACCTGTACACTGTGTACAATAGAACTACGGGTTGTTTTCCCGAGGATGACATTGATCCAGAGGTTTAAATTTTAAATGTTACATGCATCTAGTTTATGGCTACGTCTTTTTTGATTTCTTCCTAATACAATTCCTATGGTTTTCTACAGGAAGTGAGAATCCAAGAAATGGAGGGTCTTGCTAGAGAGTTGGCGGAGAAAGACCAAGAACAACTTCAGTTGTATGGTTACATTGATGTTAAAGAGAAAAATATTGAAGCACATGGGTCGTCGCCAAGCCCGACGCAATCTCCAACGACGCAACGCAAGAGGTCACTGGATTTTGGCAGTGCAGAAGACCATATGGAGTAGGCTCAATTGTTTTCAGAGTCGAAAACAATTCTAAAAAAGCCCAACCACTCTAAAACTTGTAATAAAGTACTAGCACCTAGGACTACAAGACCAGTTTAAGCTTCAAACCAGGATTATTTTGTTGCAAACAAACATTTTTTTTAGTTTCACACTATGTTCGCAATTATGGTACAATTTATTCATGAGACAGTTCGTTGAACAACAATGCATGTGTTTTATGACCTATCGTACAGTTGTTTCTGAGTTGTTTGTGAGATGGCATTGCATCTAAAGAAGTTTCCATCTATAAAACTTGCAAAAAATCATTTATGTTGTCTTTGTTGAAACTATTTTTTCGTGCCTTTCATCTACACGTGTGCGTAATCATTATAGCCTACAAAACCATACAACGCCTACAAAACCATACAACGTCGAAAAACAATTTCCAGTTAACCAACGACATATCAAATAGACGGGTAGAAATCATAAGAAAGTACTAGACATTTCATAACGGAACAGAACCCACAACCAACATGAAAAACAACCCACCAAAAGGCCAACACAGGCCATTAACCAGAAACGGCTACCAGCCGGCGAGCGTCCTACTGGCGGCGGGAGAGGGCAAGGAGGCGAGGCGAGCACCACGGGAAGCGAGGGGAGCGGCAGGGAAGCGTGGTTGGAGTCGCTGGCGTCCTGACCCTGCGTCTTGGAGTCACAGCAAGCACTTCGTCCTCCTCCATTTCGATTGGGAGCCATCTGGATCCAGGAGATGGAATCCCCATCACCACCGCCTGCGATGGCGCCTGTGGCTGCGCCGGCGGCGGCGCCCGCGGCTGGATCAGGCGGTAGCAGAGGGAGCGGAGCACCTTCCACTTCTCCCTCTGCTCTGGATCCAGAGACTCCGCCTCCAGCATCGCCCAGAGGAGCACCCCCATCACCGGCTGGCGCTCGTAGTTGGGGAAGCAGCGGAGGATTTCTTCTCCCCTGAGCTTGTCTCTCACCATTTCCGACGCGTCGTTGAGGGCCTTCGCCGTCGGGAACCAGCCGTTGAGTTCCTGAAGCCTCCCCATCAGCACTTCATCGTCGGCGGCGACAACCCACATCTGCTGCTCGCGCGTCGTCATCATACCCTAGCTCTGGGAGCGTCGCGTCGCAGCGGTTGTTTTGGATGAGATATGAGAGGGAGGGAGTGGTGGAGGAAGTGGCGGAGAGCCGATGTGAGAGGCGTGCGTCGCACGTGAGCTTGTTTTTGGGTAGAAATCATAACATAGTTCGGATATATAAAGTTCACGTCCGCCACCCGCGCATGCAAACCTACGTCGCCGCCATTCCCATGCATGCATGCCTCAGGCGCAGACAACGAGACGGCCCATCCGAATTAGGCCCATCCGAAGTAGGCCATTAGAACCCTCCCCCACTCCACCTATTCCCCTCGCACTGTGGCCTCCCTCCCTCCATCGCCAGATCCCCCACTCGTCCCCCTCTGTCCACCGCCCCTGCACGCCGTCGGTGACTCCACCCGCGCCGCCCCCGCGCCCCCGAACGGGATCGACCGGATCCATCTCCTCAACCACCGTAGGACAGCGCAGGTACCCCAGTTTCTGTTCATGTCTCAATGGTATCAATGCTGATAATGCTAGGTAGATCGACTGAGTGTAGCAATTTTGTGCCACCAATCCACTTTTCTGGAAAATACTTGCTAGAAAACCATCTGAAACTTGTGATGCTTGCTACTGTATAATATAGGACTTTTCAAAGTTCTGTTATGATGGCACTATTGGACACATACAGTAGAGCTGCGTTTTTAGTTGTTATACTTTCAGTTACCATCACTGCTTGGGAAAGGCCGAATTGGATGCATTCAGGTCTGCAGTTGATAGTGTATCATCATAATGTAGGTGCTGTGTTGTGTGATTCTTCATGCTGAGAACTTCAGCTTTTTCAGTTATAGTGAAAGGCTTATTATAAAAAAACTACTAAATGATCACAAAACATTCTAGACAACATTCTGTATGATCTGACCAAAACTTGAACTAAATGATCACCAAAAGTTGAAGGATTTTGCATCACATCACAACCATAAGTGTTCTGCACCAGCATCATAACAATCACATAACTACATAACAAAAGCAAACTTGTTCATCATTACAAAAGCAAACTTGTTCAACATAACAAAAGCAAACTTGTTCAGCATTACAAAAGCAAACTTGTTCAACCACATAACTGCAAACTGAGACACATAATACCACAAACAACTCAATATCCCCAGTAGTAGGGGTCATCCCAATGATCCTCAGCCTCTTGCCAGTACTTCAAACCTTCTTTGACGATTTCGATTTTCTTCCATGCCTCGTAGGTGACGTACGCATCTTTCGCTGCGTACTCGATGAGGTTGTTTGGCAGTGGGCTGTCCCCCCATAGTTTGTGGTCCAATTTCTTGTTGATCTTCTGCTTCATTTCCTTGTACGATGGGTGGATGAGGCTGGCTGCAAACTCAGCCAAAGCCTGCCACTTCTTTCCATTGTTTGGAACTCTCCATTTGCGCTGCATGTCGATGTACTTGTCGGGGTTGATCTCCAAACCAGACAATTTTAGCTTCTCCTTGTCACCTCCAATGGAGAAGCCAACAAAGGTGTACAGCTTCTTCTCCTGCAGGAGCGGGCGGAGTTCCTTGGGCCTGCATCAAATTAATCTGGTGCATCAAATTCATCTACTTCAAAAACTTCAGAAACTACTAATTAGACATAAAATTCAGAACTAGTATTGCATCTACTCCAGAACTTCAGAACTAGTATTGCATCTACTTCAGAACTTCAGAACTATTGCATCTACTTGAGAAATTTCAGAAACTTCAGAACTATTGCATCTACTTGAGAAACTTCAGAAACTACTAATTAGACAGAAACTTCAGAACTTCAGAACTAGTATTGCATCTACTTCAGAACTTCAGAACTATTGCATCTACTTCAGAAACTTCAGAAACTACAGAAACTACTAATTAGACAGAAACTTCAGAACTTCAGAACTAGTATTGCATCTACTTCAGAACTACAGAACTATTGTGTCTACTTCAGAAACTTCAGAAACTTCAGAAACTACTAATTAGACAGAAACGTCAGAACTTCAGAAACTTCAGAACTGGATGTTTTTACCATTTGGTTGCCGCGGTGATGTGGTATACTAGGATGAGATCCTCCACGCATAACTATAGAACTGCAGCCATTTGCGGAGGCTCGTCTTCCCTCGTATACTCAACATCAATGCTGATCGACCGAGAAAGCATGCCGCCGAGCCTCCTCCTGATCTCGCGGATCCTCTTGTCGGCTTCGTCTGGATTGCTGGTGCATACGACATCCAGCTTCTCCTTCTTCAGGTGGATATCAACCATGAGCGGCACGGTGTAGTCCTGCTTCCGCCCGGGGACCGGAACGTCATCGTCGACCACCAGCGGCTCCTTGCCAGACGCCTCACCTTGGTGATGCTTGGCAGACGGAGGGGAGTTACTCCATGATGCCTCCGCCATTCTCTTGGCAGACGGAGGGGAGTTGCTCCACGATTCCTCCGCCATTGCCCTCCTGGCCAGCGATGCTGGAGGCAGAGGGGAGTTGCTTGATGGTGGAGGCAGAGGGAGGCAGAGGGAGGAAGATGGAGCGGCAATGGAATGAGGAGGGAGGCAGAGGGAGGCAGATGGAGCGGCAATGGAATAGGAGGGGAGTTCCCTGCGTCGTGGGGAGTTGCCAGTGGAGGGGAGTCGTGGGGAGTTGCCAGTGGAGGGGAGACGTGAGGAGTTGCCTCGAAAACTCAAACGTCCTGCCCTTTGGCCCTCGAAAAATCTGGAGGGGAGACGTGGGCCCTTTGGTTTGTCCTGTTTCTGAAACAAAACAAAAAAAATAACAGCCATATTTTGCTCTCACTGCAACCATATTAAGAGATCAAAAATGGCACCAAAAAGTCACTGCAGCCATCCTAAATGGCACGAAAATAGCACCAAAACAAAATCAGCCAAAACAGCAAAAAATGCATCCATCGATCGTTCTTTATTTTTTCTAACATTCCGTGTTCTGTGCAGTGAGATAGACACAACGCTACAAATGCAGGCTGACAACGCCCGCGATTTCATGACCATCAGGACAGACGGAGGCTTCATCCATGCTCCGGTCCCATGAGTCGAGTCGAAAGTAGTGATGCTATGTGTAGTTCTGAAACATTGATTGGCTCATGTTGTAATTAAACTTTAATGAATTGTATGTCTCTTTGGTTTGGACAGTCGTTCAACTTAGATGTAATCGATGCTATTTATTACTAGGACCATGAATTGTGCTATTAATGTCTTGCTTTTCTCTTCCAATCCTTTTGTTGCATACTTATTTATTGCTTATGTATTGTCTGTTGTTTGTCTTGTGCATAGAGATGCCGTCGTATGTCGTGTACAAGGGTAAGGTTCCCGGAGTCTACGACGACTGGGAGGAGTGTCGGAGACAGGTTCACCGTTTCAGCGGTAACAGTTACAAAGGGTACACCACTAGGGCGGAGGCGGAATCTAGATACGCCCGCTATCTAGCGGGAGAGAGGAGGGAGCATTGGAGGAACCGGATGAAGACCAGTTTCATCACGATGATGCTCATCGTGATGACCGCAACTCTCTTTTATGTGATGGTAGTTTAGATGATCGATATCGACTTGTAATGTGAAGACAAACTCGCTACTCGCGGTCTCGAGACTTGTAATGTTCTATCTTTGTTCGGTCTTTTGAATTCGGAGACTAATATGATGAATTGTATTCGGAGAGCTATCTTCTATTGTATTCGAGGAATGTGCTGTTGCTGTGTGGTGCTGTCTATATTCTGTCCAATGATATATTTTGTAACCTGTGAAAATATCAGAAATGTGCATTTTTTCGACCACCTCCAAATCACCTCAGTTTTGGCACACATGATTTCTTCCACAAACAAAACT
>NW_025232760.1:8343-9121 GCF_018294505.1 Triticum aestivum | reverse complement strand
CACCGGCAATTCAAAATTTTAATAACTTATGACAACTCCGGATGTTTTTTGCATCCAGCATGCAACAATCAAAGCCACGTCATGAACTTTCAACCCTTTTTGACATAATTTGCTATTTTTAATGCATTTACTGATTTGTTTTGAGCTAAATGGCCCTGAAATTGAAAAGCTCTATAAATGAACTCTGAAAAGGTTGAAACTTGGCATGGTATCATCATTTCACCCGCATAGCATGTGCAAAAAAGTAGAGAGGGTCATGGCAAAAACTGGATGCACGTCGTGTACCAACTAGACAATCTCTTTCGAAGTATCAGGGTTTCGGACGAAAACTCATCTGTTACACCGGCAATTCAAAATTTTAATAACTTATTACAACTCTGGACGTCTTTTGCATTCTGAATGCAGCATTCAAAGCCACGTCATCAACTTTCAACCCTTTCTGACATAATTTGCTATTTTTAATGCATTTACTGATTTGTTTTGAGCTAAATGGCCCTGAAATTGAAAAGCTCTATAAATGAACTCTGAAAACGTTGAAACTTGGCATGGTGTCATCATTTCACCCGCATAGCATGTGCAAAAAAGTAGAGAGGGTCATGGCAAAAACTGGATGCACGTCGTGTACAAACTAGACAATCTCTTTCGAAGTATCAGGGTTACGGACGAAAACTCATCTGTTACACCGGCAATTCATAATTTTAATAACTTATTACAACTCTGGACGTCTTTTGCATTCAGAATGCACCATTCAAAGCCACGTCATCAAGTTTCAACCCTT
>NW_025232760.1:3239-3706 GCF_018294505.1 Triticum aestivum | reverse complement strand
AGCTAAATGGCCTTGAAATTGAAAAGCTCTACAAATGAACTCTGAAAACGTTGAAACTTGGCATGGTGTCATCATTTCACCCGCATAGCATGTGCAAAAAAGTAGAGAGGGTCACGGCAAAAACTGGATGCACTTCGTGTACAAACTAGACAATCTCTTTCAAAGTATCTGGGTTTCGGACGAAAACGTATCTGTTACATCGGTAATTCAAAATTTTAATAACTTATGACAACTCCAATGTTTTTTGCATCCAGCATGCAACAATCAAAGCCACGTCATGAACTTTCGACCCTTTTTGACATAATTTGCTATTTTTAATGCATTTACTGATTTGTTTTGAGCTAAATGGCCCTGAAATTGAAAAGCTCTATAAATGAACTCTGAAAAGGTTGAAACTTGGCATGGTATCATCATTTCACCCGCATAGCATGTGCAAAAAAGTAGAGAGGGTCATGGCAAAAACTGGA
>NW_025232760.1:0-790 GCF_018294505.1 Triticum aestivum | reverse complement strand
GCACCTCGTGTACAAACTGGACAATCTCTTTTGAAGTATCAGGGTTTCGGACAAAAACTCATCAGTTACATCGGCAATTCAAAATTTTAATAACTTATTACAACTCTCGACGTCTTTTGCATTCAGTATGCACCATTCAAAGCCACGTCATCAACTTTCAACCCTTTGTGACATAATTTGCTATTTTTAATGCATTTACTGATTTGTTTTGAGCTAAATGGCCCTGCAATTGAAAAGCTCTACAAATGAACTCCGAAAAGGTTTAAACTTGGCATGGTATCATCATTTCACCCGCATAGCATGTGGAAAACAATAGAGAGGGTCACCGGCAAAAGCTGGATGCACTTTGTGTGGGAACTGGACAATCTCTTTCGAAGTATCAGGGTTTCAAACGAAAACTCATCAGTTACACCGACAATTCAAAATTTTGATAACTTATTACAACTCTGGATGTTTTTTGCATTCAGCATGGACCATTCAAAGCCACGTCATCAACTTTCAACCCTTTGTCACATAATTAGCTATTTTTCATGCATTTACTGATTTGTTTTGAGCTAAATGGCCCTGAAATTGAAAAGCTCTACAAATGAACTCTGAACAGGTTGAAACTTGGCATGGTGTCATCATTTCACCCGCATAGCATTTGCAAAAAAGTAGAGAGGGTCACGGCAAAAACTGGATGCACTTCGTGTACAAACTGGACAATCTATTTCAAAGCATCAGGGTTTCGGACGAAAACGCATCTGTTACATCGCCAATTCGAAATTTTAATAACTTATTACAACTCTGG
>NW_025232759.1:0-9123 GCF_018294505.1 Triticum aestivum | reverse complement strand
CCCTGGCGCATGCATGTCGACAGAGGGCCCAGCGCGCTGGTCCGATTGATGCCACGCTTCTCTTTGGCGCTCGATGCGAGTACGAGCGTCTTCTTGCTGTCATTCATGAAGAACTTGGCACTGATCGCGACGAGCTTGTGGATCTGATGATGCGGTGGAATCGCTGTCGAGGTGGATCCGGCGAGTCGGCGATCTTGGCCTTTGGGGTGGAGAGTGCATGGTGGTTGCACCCCCACCGGTTTCGTCGCCACCGGCTCGTGCCTGGCAGTCCTGCCGCGGCAGCGATGTACTCGGCTGCCGCGGAGTGTCGCCGTTGGTGAAGCCGATGAGACTCTGAATGGTGGCCCTCCATTCGTCGATCTTGTCTGCCGTTGGAGGGTAATCCAGGAGTAATTGAGCTCGCGCCAAAGCTTCTGCTGGAGTGGTGGGCGGCAGTGGCGAACGGTGCGAGGAGCGGGATATGCTCGGACTTCTAACTATGTTAGAAGGAGCAGTATCCCATCCAGGCGACCGTGTCTCGCTCATGTCAGCATGTTGGCGTGCATGCTGGTCTTGAGCACCCCGAGATCCACCGGCTCGATCTTGGTCCAACGAACGTATGGTACTGCGAATACCATGATGTTGTCGGTCCCGTGCCTCCTGAGATGGGCGCGGTGCATGTACGGATGCCGAGGTCTGCGCAGCCTTGTCCTTGGACCTGGCAGCACCGTGAGCTCCCTCGTCGACGCCCGTTCTTCCCCGGCGTCTACCCCACCACCCATTTGCTCCGGTGGTGGTGGGATCGACGTGGACGGAACAGCTGCCCCCGAAGCCTTCTTCTTCAGTGGCATATCGATGAAAAAGATGAAGATCTAGCTCGTGTGAACGTCGGATCAGGTTCACACAATCTCGCGCCCCCTACCTGGCGCGCCAAAGATGTCGGGGAAACTGATCCACGAACACCTATGGGACCGGCGGACCGAGCCCCTTTCGGTTCGGCGGGGGCGGAGATCGCACGAAGAGCGGATCGAGGCGAAGCACACGAGCAGTTTACCCAGCTTCGGAGCTCTCCGGAGAGATAATACTCCTACTGCTGCATGTCTGAGTGTATTGAGTTCTTGCTCGGGAGCGCTGAGTGCTACAGTACACGCTAGCTGCTAACGAGACTGAGCGTGAGTGTTTTTCTGCCTTCGAACCCCCCTCTACGTTGCGCATGGGCCTCCTTTTATATGCTAAAGGGGTCACCGACAGGTGGCAACGTAGACAAGGGTAAAAATGGAAAAGGAATTGCGGTAGGTACAACTACCTGTATAGTGTATCATACCTAACTCTGACGGCAGGGGACAAAGGCATTAAATGCCCGTCTGCGTCGCCCAAATAGTGCAAACAGGGACCGCTAGGGACGCCATCGCTTGCCACGATGGCAATCTTGTCAGCGCCGCTTACCACCGTGCACCGCTGGCTGCACAGCCTCTCGCCACGCGCGCCTGGAAAGGCCCCAGGGCGACACGTTGGTGGATGTGCTGGAGCGCGGGTACGGAGTGGTAGCTTTGCCGCGGCAAGCGCCTTGCCGCGGTCGTTGTCTTGTCGCGTCCGGAAGCTTGTCGCTCACCGGGCCTCGCCGGGACGCGTGGCGCATCGCGGCAAGTTCCCTGAGATGCCTTGGTTGGCCTTCCCGGCAAGCTCCTCTTGCCGGGGCCTTGTCTCCTTGGCTTGAATACTTTGTTCTTGAATGGCTCCAAAGGAACCACGGAGGACCTTGGCGGTCACCCGGCAAGCCTTGCCGCGGGGTGCTGCGACTGCCCGTGCACAAGTTCGTGATACTAGGGTACCACTACTCTAGTACACCGACAGGAGCGGTGATATAGAACCACTCATGTTGCCACAAACCGAGCTCCTCCTGAAAAGAGCCCTCGGGCCATGGAGCATCGGCCCTCTTGCTTATAACCGCCTCGCCGCACTCTGCCTGACGCCCCTCAATCATCTCCGGCTCCACATTGAAGGTTTTGAGCCACAAACCAAAGTGAGGGGTAGTGCGGAGGAAGGCTTCGCAGACGACAATAAATGATGAGATGTGGAGGATAGACTCCAGAGCCAGGTCGTGGAATTCGAGCCCATAGTAAAACAGGAGCCCCCTCACAAAGGGAACCATCGGGAAGCCTAAACCCCGACGGAGGTGAGACACGAACACGACACTCTCGCCAGGCTCAGGGGTAGGAATGACTTGCCCTTGGGCAGGCAACCTATGCGAAATCTCGAAGGTTAGGTACCTGGCGTCTCTCAGCTTTAGCACGTCCTCTTCCGTGACGGAGGAGGGCATCCACCAGCCCTGTAGGTCGGAGCCGGACATTGTCGAAGATCCGAAGTGCCTGAATCTGGAGCCCTGGGTGTTGGAACTCAGGGCGAGGGGCGGATTCGATTAAGGATTGAAGAAAAGGAACAGGCCTTGGTCTCCTTATAAAGGGGGAGAATACCAAGAGTCGTCCTCGTGACCAGTTGTAACTCGCCTTCGATGGAGGGGGCGTGGCAACGGGCGCGGTTGGGTTACCCACGTCCGTATTGATGAGAATCCCGGGATAAGGGGAACACGATCTCTGCTTCGACAAGACGTGCCAAGGAAACCGCTTCGCTAAACGCGCTGAGGTGGTATAATAAAAATGATTCAAGTAAAGGCTTGGTTGTGGTGTGACATCACGCCACGAAATACGTCAGCAGATTGAACTTGTGTAAATGTTATTCTCTCTACGGTGGAATGTGGAACTTATTTTGAAGAGCCAGACACTATCCTAGTGTTCACAATCTTCTATAAATTATTTGGAGGAGGAACCCGCCTTGAAATGCCGAAGACAATATGCGCGCCGGACTCGTCGTCATTGAAGCCTGGTTCAGGGGCTACTGGGGGAGTCCTGGACTAGGGGGTGTCTGGATAGCCGAACTATCATCATCGACCGGACTCCAAGACTATGAAGATACAAGATTGAAGACTTCGTCCCATGTCCGGATGGGACTTTCCTTGGCGTGGAAGGCAAGCTTGGCAATACGGATGTGTAGATCTCCTACCATTGTAACCGACTCTATGTAACCCTAGCCCTCTCCGGTGTCTATATAAACCAGATGGTTTTAGTCCGTAGGACAGAACAACAATCATACCATAGGCTAGCTTCTAGGTTTAGCCTCCTTGATCTCGTGGTAGATCTACTCTTGTAATACCCACATCATCAATATCAATCAAGCAGGACATAGGGTTTTACCTCCATCAAGAGGGCCCGAACCTGGGTAAAACATCGTGTCCCTTGTCTCCTGTTACCATCCGCCTAGACGCACAGTTCGGGACCCCCTACCCGAGATCCGCCGGTTTTGACACCGACAGTCTTCATTTGAAACAATGTGAAATAGTTTCGCAACTCATGCCACCTCGAACACCACAATGTAATGGTGTGTCCGAACATCGTAATCGTACTAGATATGGTGAGATCTATGATGTCTCTTATCGGTTTACCACTATCGTTTTGGGGTTATGCATTAGAGATAGCTGCATTCACTTTAAATAGGGCACCATCAAAATCCATTGAGACGACACCGTATGAACTATGGTTTAGCAATAAACCTAAGCTGTCGTTTCTTAAAGTTTGGAGTTGCGATGCTTATGTGAAAAAGTTTCAACCTGATAAGCTCGAACCCAAATCGGAAAAGTGCGTCTTCATAGAATACCCAAAGGAAACTGTTGGGTACACCTTCGATCACAGATCCGAAGGCAAGATATTCGTTGCTAAGAATGGATCCTTTCTAGAGAAGGAGTTTCTCTCGAAAGAAGTGAGTGGGAGGAAAGTAGAGCTTGATAAGGTAATAGTGCCTTCTCCCGAATTGGAAAGTAGTTCATCACTGAAATCAATTCCAGTGATTCCTACACCAATTAGTGAGGAAAGCTAATGATGATGATCATGAAACTTCAGATCAAGTTACTACAGAACCTCATAGGTCTTCCAGAGTATGGTCCGCACCAGAGTGGTACGGTAATCCTATTCTGGAAGTCATGTTACTAGACCATGATGAACCTACGAACTATGAGGAAGCGATGATGAGCCCAGATTCTGTGAAATGGCTTGAAGGCCATGAAATCTGAGATAGGATCCATGTATGAGAACAAAGTGTGGACTTTGGTGGACTTGTCCGATGATCGGCAAGCCATAGAAAATAAATGGATCTTAAAGAGGAAGATGGACGTTGATAGTAGTGTTACTACCTACAAAGCTCGACTTGTCGCAAAAAGGGTTTTTCGACAAGTTTAAGGTGTTGACTACAATGAGATTTTCCCAACTGTAGCGATGCTTAAGTCTGTCTGAATCATGTTAGCAATTGCCACATTTTATGAAATCTGGCAAATGGATGTCAAAACTGCATTCCTTAATGGTTTTCTTAAAGAAGAGTTGTATATGATGCAACCAGAAGGTTTTGTCAATCCTAAAGGTGCTAAAAATGTGCAAGCTCCAGTGATCCATCTATGGACTGGTGCAAGCATCTCGGAGTTGGAATATACGCTTTGATAAGTTGATCAAAGCATATAGTTTTATACGGACTTGCAGTGAAGCATGTATTTACAATAAAGTGAGTAGGAGCACTACAGCCTTTCTGATAAGTATATGTGAGTGACATATTGTTGATCAGAAATGATGTAGAATTTTTTTGAAAGCATAAAGAAATGTTTGAAAGGAGTTCTTTAAAAGAAAGACCTCAGTAAAGCTACTTACATATTGAGAATCAAGATCTATTGAGATAGATCAAGACGCTTGATAAGATTTTCAATGAGTACATACCTTGACAAGATTTTGAAGTAGTTCAAAATGGAACAGTCAAAGAAAGAATTCTTGCCTGTATTGCAAAGGTATGAAATTGAGTAAGACTCAAATCCCGACCACGGCAGAAAATAGAAAGAGAATGAAAGTCATTCCCTATGCATCAGTCATAGGTTCTATAAAAGTATGCCATGCTATGGACCAGACCTATTGTATACTCTGCCCTAGTTTGGCAAGGGAGTACAATAGTGATCTAGGAGTAGATCACTGGACATTGGTCAAAATTATCCTTAGTGGAATAAGGATATGTTTCTCGATTATGGAGGTGACAAAAGGTTCGTCGTAAAGGGTTACGTCGATACAAGTTTTGGCACTGATCCAGATGACTCTAAGTCTTAATCTGGATACATATTGAAAGTGGGAGCAATTAGCTAGAGTAGTTCCGTGCAGAGCATTGTAGACATAGAATATTTGCAAAATACATACGGCTCTGAATGTGACAGACCCATTGACTAAACTTCTCTCACGAGCAAAACATGATCATACCTTAGTACTCTTTGGGTGTTAATCACATAGCAATGTGAACTAGATTATTGACTCTAGTAAACCCTCTGGGTGTTGATCACATGACGATGTGAACTATGGGTATTAATCACATATATATATGTGAATATTTGTGTTAAATCACATGGCGATGTGAACTAGATTATTGGCTCTAGTGCAAGTGGGAGACTGGAGGAAATATGCCCTAGAGGCAATAATAAAGTTATTATTTATTTTCTTATATCATGATAAATGTTTATTATTCATGCTAGAATTGTATTAACCGGAAACATAATACTTGTGTGAATAGATAGACAAACAAAGTGTCACTAGTATGCATCTACTTGACTAGCTCGTTGATCAAAGATGGTTATGTTTCCTAGCCATAGACATGTGTTGTCATTTGATTAACGGGATCACATCATTAGAATAATGATGTGATTGACTTGACCCATTCCGTTAGCTTAGCACTCGATCGTTTAGTATGTCGCTATTGCTTTCTTCATGACTTATATATGTTCCTATGACTATGAGATTATGCAACTCCCGTTTACCGGAGGAACACTTTGTGTGCTACCAAACGTCACAACGTAACTGCGTGATTATAAAGGTGCTCTACAGGTGTCTCCGAAGGTACTTGTTGGGTTGGCGTATTTCGAGATAAGGATTTGTCACTCCGATTGTCAGAGAGGTATCTCTGGGCCCACTCGGTAATGCACATCACTTAAAGCCTTGCAAGCATTGCAACTAATGAGTTAGTTGTGGGATGATGTATTATGGAACGAGTAAAGAGACTTGCCGGTAACGAAATTGAACTAGGTATTGAGATACCGACGATCAAATCTCGGGCAAGTAACATACCGATGACAAAGGTAACAACGTATGTTGTTATGCGGTTTGACCGATAAAGATCTTCGTAGAATATGTGGGGGGCAATATGGGCATCCAGGTCCCGCTATTGGTTATTGACCGGAAACGTGTCTCGGTCATGACTACATAGTTCTCGAACCCGTAGGGTCCGCACACTTAACGTTCGTTGACGATATAGTATTATATGAGTTATGTATGTTGGTGACCGAATATTGTTCAGAGTCCCGGATAAGATCACAGACATGACGAGGAGCTCCGGAATGGTCCGGAGGTAAATATTTATATATTGGATGATATGGTTAGGCCAAGGGGTCAGGCCCACGGGGCTATAAGTCGGTGCAAAAGGAGTTTTGCGGAGGCCAGGGGGCCAAACGCCGGAGACCCTGGCGTCTGGCCTTGGGCCAGACACCGAGGCCCATGGCGTCTGGGCCAGACGCCAAGGATTGTGGCATTTGGTCCTGGAGTCCGAGTGGGACTCTTGCCTTTCGGGCAAAACCGACTTTGAGGAGGCTTTTGCTCCAAGTTTCGACCCCAGGGCTCAACATATAAATAGAGGGGCGGGGCTAGCACCAAAGAGACATCAAGAAATGCCAAGCCGTGTGCCGGCAACCCCGTCCCCTCTAGTTTATCCTCCGTCATAGTTTCCGTAGTGCTTAGGCGAAGCCCTGCGGAGATTGTTCTTCACCAACACCGTCACCACGCCGTCGTGCTGTCGGAACTCATCTACTACTTCGCCCGTCTTGCTAGATCGAGAAGGCAAGGATGTCATCGAGCTGAACGTGTGCAGGACTCGGAGGTGCCATGCGTTTGGTACTTGGATCGGTCGGATCGTGAAGACGTACGACTACATCAACCGCGTTGATAAACGCTTCGGCTTAGCAATCTTCAAGGGTATGAAGATACACTCCCCCTCTCATTGCTATGAATCACCATGATCTTGCGTGTGCGTAGGAATTTTTTTGAAATTACTACGTTCCCCAACAAAGCGCACTTTGGATGCCCTGCAACGACCACCATCGTCTCTGCCGCAAACCAACTATGAGCGCATTACTGAAAAGACATATAAGGAAGCGAAGCGGTCGGGAAGTACTTGCAGTGACAAAAGGTTACAAGAACGAAGAACAGGGGGAAAAAATCCCCAGCTCGACGAACAAGTGAACCAATCGTGCCCCTCGCTCAAGGTGTCTAGCGATATCGTCGCTAATCATCCGGGGGTCTTGCCCGGTACCAATCCTGGAGATTACGACGATGCACATTTTGATATAATGGAACCGGACGAATTCAAATATGAGTACGGGAAGCCTCTCGTCAAAGATGGAACTACTCTAACAACGATGATGTGAAGATTCCATGATTGGTACATGGAAACCTGCAGAAAGGCGTAGTCAGCTAGGAATAAAATCGATACTTTGACACTGAAAGTTAAAGAGGATCAACATGACCTCGTTGGAATATAGGAGTTGTCTGTTCCATTTGAGGAGTTCTTCCAGTTTTTCAATCTAAAGGCCCTCGATAAATTAACGCTCACTTGCTACTGTCTATAAGTACTACTTCTGCCATTAAGTATCTATATATAGCTCAGCTCTTTCATTGCATGTATATATAATTATCCTCACTATATTAAGTAGATTGACGATCGTCGAATGCAGAAAAGCTGAAATGTATGATATTGGGTTCATTAACACAAATCTCATAGATGAATTTACAGTTAAAGTTCATGCCAAAGAAACCGAGCAGAACTTGCTACGATCATTGGTAATAAATCAAAACAAAGATACAATACTCTTTCCTTACAACTTCAAGTGAGTGTTACTGTCTTGTGCATATTAAGTTTCCCTTAATTATTACTCGAGGTTATAGTAATTAATGTAACTGATGAGTTATATGCATGCGTGCGCAGTTTCCATTATATTCTCCTAGAGATTAAGCTTGAGCAGGGACTAGTAAGCGTCTAAGACTCAAGACGAAAAGATCGCAAGGAATATGCGGACATGTCTAAAATGATCGAGAAGTAAGTTGAATCGATCATTATCGCACCATATCGGCAACTTTGTTCATTTCATGATATCAAGTAATTATTTTCTTTGTCTCGCAGTGCTTGGAAAGTATCCACCGCACAAGTTTCGGGACTGCCGCGGGATCTGCGATAGAAATTCCCGAAAGTAAGTACTACTAGCTAGCTAGTTCCGTGCATCTCCCGTTAATTCTAGCTACTTTCAACAGTGCCATTTATAATGCTTCATTATCAGTTTGATTGACCTCTATTTCTCGTAAAGTGCTTGTGGCAGGAACCCGGGAATAATTACTGTGGATACTACATCTGCGAGTTCATCTACAACGCGACGGCCAAGAATAGGCAGGGCTACTCTAAAAGACAATATGAAGTGCGTAAGAAAAAATATTCACAAGTTTATTTTATTACCATCATTTCTGTTGAGTTTCAGGAAGTTTCATTCATATATATGTATTGACCCCCTTATTCAAATTAGATGTGGGAGATGCGGAATGAACTCCTACCACAAGATCGCATGCGAGCAATTCAAGAGGAATTGGCTGGATTCTTTCTGGACCACATCATCAATAAAGCCGGAGAATACCACTATGCATATGGAAGTTGAGTTCATATGTTAGGGTATTGTAAGAGATCTTACACATTGTATATATATATATATATGTAGCCAGTACCGTCGGTAAGATATACGAAAACTTGTTGTTCGACCAATCTCTCGGAGAGAAGGAGTGGTCGATCACTTCTCTGTGTATATGTTCATGACGATCTTCTGTACTTAATAGTTTCCTTTATTTGCTTACTAGCTAGCTAGCGTGTTGAGTCCTCTCTATACGTAGCGTCGACCAATCACGGAGATAAGAGAGGACACTTCTCTCTATTAGCTAGCTAACACAATATATGAAACCCCTAAATTAACCCTACAACCCC
>NW_025232758.1:0-9126 GCF_018294505.1 Triticum aestivum | reverse complement strand
GCCAAAACTGTGAGTGTTGACGACAGACACATAAATGCACCCCGGGGTTCATCAATGGTGGAAATCCCTCTGGGTCTCCAAAACATTGAGTAATAGTGCACGAAACGGACACGATTCGGAAAAATATGTGAGTGTTGATGACCGACACGTAAACGCACCCTGGGGTTCGTCAATCATGGAAATGACTATGAGACCCCAAAATAGAGTAGTAGTCCAAGAAACGGGCCAGAATCGGCCCAAACTGTGATTGTTAATGACCGACACGTAAGCGCACCTTGGAGTTCGACAACCATGGAAATCGCTTTGGGACCCCAAAACGGTGAGTAATAGTCCATGAAACGGGCCAGAATCGGCCAAAACTGCGAGTGTTGATGACCGACACGTAAGCACACCTTGGAGTTCAACAACTATGGAAATCACTTCGGGACCCCAAAACCGTGAGTAATAGTCCACGAAACATGTCAGAATTGGCCAAAGCTGTGAGTGTTGATGACAGACACATAAATGCACCCCGGGGTTCATCAATCGTGGAAATCCCTCTGGGTCTCCAAAACATTGAGTAATAGTGCACGAAACGAACACGATTCGGCCAAATATGTGAGTGTTGATGACCGACACGTAAACGCACCCTGGGGAATCATGGAAATGACTCTGAGACCCCAAAATAGAGTAGTAGTCCAAGAAACGGGCCAGAATCGGCCCAAACTGTGATTGTTGATGACCGACACGTAAGCGCACCTTGGAGTTCGACAACCATGGAAATCGCTTTGGGACCCCAAAACGGTGATTAATAGTCCATGAAACGGGCCAGAATCGGCCAAAACTGCGAGTGTTGATGACCAACACGTAAGCACACCTTGGAGTTCAACAACAATGGAAATCACTTCGGGACCCCAAAACCGTGAGTAATAGTCCACGAAACATGTCAGAATTGGCCAAAACTGTGAGTGTTGACGACAAACACATAAATGCACCCCGGGGTTCATCAATCGTGGAAATCCCTCTGGGTCTCCAAAACATTGAGTTATAGTGCATGAAACGGACACGATTCGGCCAAATATGTGAGTGTTGATGACCGACACGTAAACGCACCCTGGGGTTCGTCAATCATGGAAATGACTCTGAGACCCCAAAATAGAGTAGTAGTCCAAGAAACGCGCCAGAATCGGCCCAAACTGTGATTGTTAATGACCGACACGTAAGCGCACCTTGGAGTTCGACAACCATGGAAATCGCTTTGGGACCCCAAAACGGTGAGTAATAGTCCATGAAACGGGCCAGAATCGGCCAAAACTGCGAGTGTTGATGACCAACACGTAAGCACACCTTGGAGTTCAACAACAATGGAAATCACTTCGGGACCCCAAAACTGTGAGTAATAGTCCACGAAACATGTTAGAATTGGCCAAAACTGTGAGTGTTGACGACAGACACATAAATGCACCCCGGGGTTCATCAATGGTGGAAATCCCTCTGGGTCTCCAAAACATTGAGTAATAGTGCACGAAACGGACACGATTCGGAAAAATATGTGAGTGTTGATGACCGACACGTAAACGCACCCTGGGGTTCCTCAATCATGGAAATGACTATGAGACCCCAAAATAGAGTAGTAGTCCAAGAAACGGGCCAGAATCGGCCCAAACTGTGATTGTTAATGACCGACACGTAAGCGCACCTTGGAGTTCGACAACCATGGAAATCGCTTTGGGACCCCAAAACGGTGAGTAATAGTCCATGAAACGGGCCAGAATCGGCCAAAACTGCGAGTGTTGATGACCGACACGTAAGCACACCTTGGAGTTCAACAACTATGGAAATCACTTCGGTACCCCAAAACCGTGAGTAATAGTCCACGAAACATATCAGAATTGGCCAAAACTGTGAGTGTTGACGACAGACACATAAATGCACCCCGGGGTTCATCAATCGTGGAAATCCCTCTGGGTCTCCAAAACATTGAGTAATAGTGCACGAAACGAACACGATTCGGCCAAATATGTGAGTGTTGATGACCGACACGTAAACGCACCCTGGGGTTCGTCAATCATGGAAATGACTCTGAGACCCCAAAATAGAGTAGTAGTCCAAGAAACGGGCCAGAATCGGCCCAAACTGTGATTGTTGATGACCGACACGTAAGCGCACCTTGGAGTTCGACAACCATGGAAATCGCTTTGGGACCCCAAAACGGTGAGTAATAGTCCATGAAACGGGCCAGAATCGGCCAAAACTGCGAGTGTTGATGACCAACACGTAAGCACACCTTGGAGTTCAGCAACAATGGAAATCACATCGGGACCCCAAAACCGTGAGTAATAGTCCACGAAACATGTCAGAATTGGCCAAAACTGTGAGTGTTGACGACAAACACATAAATGCACCCCGGGGTTCATCAATCGTGGAAATCCCTCTGGGTCTCCAAAACATTGAGTTATAGTGCACGAAACGGACACGATTCGGCCAAATATGTGAGTGTTGATGACCGACACGTAAACGCACCCTGGGGTTCGTCAATCATGGAAATGACTCTGAGACCCCAAAATAGAGTAGTAGTCCAAGAAACGGGCCAGAATCGGCCCAAACTGTGATTGTTAATGACCGACACGTAAGCGCACCTTGGAGTTCGACAACCATGGAAATCGCTTTGGGACCCCAAAACGGTGAGTAATAGTCCATGAAACGGGCCAGAATCGGCCAAAACTGCGAGTGTTGATGACCGACACGTAAACGCACCCTAGGGTTCGTCAATCATGGAAATGACTCTGAGACCCCAAAATAGAGTAGTAGTCCAAGAAACGGGCCAGAATCGGCCCAAACTGTGATTGTTGACGACACCCCGGGGTTCATCAATCGTGGAAATCCCTCTGGGTCTCCAAAACATTGAGTAATAGTGCACGAAACGAACACGATTCGGCCAAATATGTGAGTGTTGATGACCGACACGTAAACGCACCCTGGGGTTCGTCAATCATGGAAATGACTCTGAGACCCCAAAATAGAGTAGTAGTCCAAGAAACGGGCCAGAATCGGCCCAAACCGTGATTGTTGATGACCGACACGTAAGCGCACCTTGGAGTTCGACAACCATGGAAATCGCTTTGGGACCCCAAAACGGTGAGTAATAGTCCATGAAACGGGCCAGAATCGGCCAAAACTGCGAGTGTTGATGACCGACACGTAAGCACACCTTGGAGTTCAACAACTATGGAAATCACTTCGGGACCCCAAAACCGTGAGTAATAGTCCACGAAACATGTCAGAATTGGCCAAAACTGTGAGTGTTGACGACAGACACATAAATGCACCCCGGGGTTCATCAATGGTAGAAATCCCTCTGGGTCTCCAAAACATTGAGTAATAGTGCACGAAACGAACACGATTCGGCCAAATATGTGAGTGTTGATGACCGACACGTAAACGCACCCTGGGGTTCGTCAATCATGGAAATGACTCTGAGACCCCAAAATAGAGTAGTAGTCCAAGAAACGGGCCAGAATCGGCCCAAACCGTGATTGTTGATGACCGACACGTAAGCGCACCTTGGAGTTCGACAACCATGGAAATCGCTTTGGGACCCCAAAACGTTGAGTAATAGTCCATGAAACGGGCCAGAATCTGCCAAAACTGCGAGTGTTGATGACCAACACGTAAGCACACCTTGGAGTTCAACAACAATGGAAATCACTTCGGGACCCCAAAACCGTGAGTAATAGTCCACGAAACATGTCAGAATTGGCCAAAACTGTGAGTGTTGACGACAAACACATAAATGCACCCCGGGGTTCATCAATCGTGGAAATCCCTCTGGGTCTCCAAAACATTGAGTTATAGTGCACGAAACGAACACGATTCGGCCAAATATGTGAGTGTTGATGACCGACACGTAAACGCACCCTGGGGTTCGTCAATCATGGAAATGACTCTGAGACCCCAAAATAGAGTAGTAGTCCAAGAAACGGGCCAGAATCGGCCCAAACTGTGATTGTTAATGACCGACACGTAAGCGCACCTTGGAGTTCGACAACCATGGAAATCGCTTTGGGACCCCAAAACGGTGAGTAATAGTCCATGAAACGGGCCAGAATCGGCCAAAACTGCGAGTGTTGATGACCAACACGTAAGCACACCTTGGAGTTCAACAACAATGGAAATCACTTCGGGACCCCAAAACTGTGAGTAATAGTCCACGAAACATGTCAGAATTGGCCAAAACTGTGAGTGTTGACGACAGACACATAAATGCACCCCGGGGTTCATCAATGGTGGAAATCCCTCTGGGTCTCCAAAACATTGAGTAATAGTGCACGAAACGGACACGATTCGGAAAAATATGTGAGTGTTGATGACCGACACGTAAACGCACCCTGGGGTTCGTCAATCATGGAAATGACTATGAGACCCCAAAATAGAGTAGTAGTCCAAGAAACGGGCCAGAATCGGCCCAAACTGTGATTGTTAATGACCGACACGTAAGCGCACCTTGGAGTTCGACAACCATGGAAATCGCTTTGGGACCCCAAAACGGTGAGTAATAGTCCATGAAACGGGCCAGAATCGGCCAAAACTGCGAGTGTTGATGACCGACACGTAAGCACACCTTGGAGTTCAACAACTATGGAAATCACTTCGGGACCCCAAAACCGTGAGTAATAGTCCACGAAACATGTCAGAATTGGCCAAAACTGTGAGTGTTGACGACAGACACATAAATGCACCCCGGGGTTCATCAATCGTGGAAATCCCTCTGGGTCTCCAAAACATTGAGTAATAGTGCATGAAACGGACACGATTGGGCCAAATATGTGAGTGTTGATGACCGACACGTAAACGCACCCTGGGGTTCATCAATCATGGAAATGACTCTGAGACCCCAAAATAGAGTAGTAGTCCAAGAAACGGGCCAGAATCGGCCCAAACTGTGATTGTTGATGACCGACACGTAAGCGCACCTTGGAGTTCGACAACTATGGAAATCGCTTTGGGACCCCAAAACGGTGAGTAATAGTCCATGAAACGGGCCAGAATCGGCCAAAACTACGAGTGTTGATGACCAACACGTAAGGACACCTTGGGGTTCAACAACTATGGAAATCGCTTCGGGACCCCAAAACTGTGAGTAATAGTCCACGAAACCCGTCAGAATTGGCCAAAACTCTCAGTGTTGACGACGGACACATAAACGAACCCCGGGGTTCATCGATCGTGGAAATTGCTCTAGGTCCCCAAAACGCTGAGTGATAGTGCACAAAACGGACTAGAATCGGCCGAATATGTGAGTGTTGATCACCGACACGTAAACGCACCAAGGGTTCGTCAATCATCGAAATGACTCCAAGACCCCAAAATAGAGTAATAGTCCAAGAAACGGGCCAGAATCGGCCCAAACTGTGATTGTTGATGACCGACACGTAAGCGCACCTTGGAATTCGACAACCATGGAAATCGCTTTGGGACCCCAAAACGGTGAGTAATAGTCCATGAAACGGGCCAGAATCGGCCAAAACTGCGAGTGTTGATGACCAACACGTAAGCACACCTTGGAGTTCAACAACAATGGAAATCACTTCGGGACCCCAAAACCGTGAGTAATAGTCCACGAAACATGTCAGAATTGGCCAAAACTGTGAGTGTTGACGACAAACACATAAATGCACCCCGGGGTTCATCAATCGTGGAAATCCCTCTGGGTCTCCAAAACATTGAGTTATAGTGCATGAAACGGACACGATTCGGCCAAATATGTGAGTGTTGATGACCGACACGTAAACGCACCCTGGGGTTCGTCAATCATGGAAATGACTCTGAGACCCCAAAATAGAGTAGTAGTCCAAGAAACGCGCCAGAATCGGCCCAAACTGTGATTGTTAATGACCGACACGTAAGCGCACCTTGGAGTTCGACAACCATGGAAATCGCTTTGGGACCCCAAAACGGTGAGTAATAGTCCATGAAACGGGCCAGAATCGGCCAAAACTGCGAGTGTTGATGACCAACACGTAAGCACACCTTGGAGTTCAACAACAATGGAAATCACTTCGGGACCCCAAAACTGTGAGTAATAGTCCACGAAACATGTTAGAATTGGCCAAAACTGTGAGTGTTGACGACAGACACATAAATGCACCCCGGGGTTCATCAATGGTGGAAATCCCTCTGGGTCTCCAAAACATTGAGTAATAGTGCACGAAACGGACACGATTCGGAAAAATATGTGAGTGTTGATGACCGACACGTAAACGCACCCTGGGGTTCCTCAATCATGGAAATGACTATGAGACCCCAAAATAGAGTAGTAGTCCAAGAAACGGGCCAGAATCGGCCCAAACTGTGATTGTTAATGACCGACACGTAAGCGCACCTTGGAGTTCGACAACCATGGAAATCGCTTTGGGACCCCAAAACGGTGAGTAATAGTCCATGAAACGGGCCAGAATCGGCCAAAACTGCGAGTGTTGATGACCGACACGTAAGCACACCTTGGAGTTCAACAACTATGGAAATCACTTCGGTACCCCAAAACCGTGAGTAATAGTCCACGAAACATATCAGAATTGGCCAAAACTGTGAGTGTTGACGACAGACACATAAATGCACCCCGGGGTTCATCAATCGTGGAAATCCCTCTGGGTCTCCAAAACATTGAGTAATAGTGCACGAAACGAACACGATTCGGCCAAATATGTGAGTGTTGATGACCGACACGTAAACGCACCCTGGGGTTCGTCAATCATGGAAATGACTCTGAGACCCCAAAATAGAGTAGTAGTCCAAGAAACGGGCCAGAATCGGCCCAAACTGTGATTGTTGATGACCGACACGTAAGCGCACCTTGGAGTTCGACAACCATGGAAATCGCTTTGGGACCCCAAAACGGTGAGTAATAGTCCATGAAACGGGCCAGAATCGGCCAAAACTGCGAGTGTTGATGACCAACACGTAAGCACACCTTGGAGTTCAGCAACAATGGAAATCACATCGGGACCCCAAAACCGTGAGTAATAGTCCACGAAACATGTCAGAATTGGCCAAAACTGTGAGTGTTGACGACAAACACATAAATGCACCCCGGGGTTCATCAATCGTGGAAATCCCTCTGGGTCTCCAAAACATTGAGTTATAGTGCACGAAACGGACACGATTCGGCCAAATATGTGAGTGTTGATGACCGACACGTAAACGCACCCTGGGGTTCGTCAATCATGGAAATGACTCTGAGACCCCAAAATAGAGTAGTAGTCCAAGAAACGGGCCAGAATCGGCCCAAACTGTGATTGTTAATGACCGACACGTAAGCGCACCTTGGAGTTCGACAACCATGGAAATCGCTTTGGGACCCCAAAACGGTGAGTAATAGTCCATGAAACGGGCCAGAATCGGCCAAAACTGCGAGTGTTGATGACCGACACGTAAACGCACCCTAGGGTTCGTCAATCATGGAAATGACTCTGAGACCCCAAAATAGAGTAGTAGTCCAAGAAACGGGCCAGAATCGGCCCAAACTGTGATTGTTGACGACACCCCGGGGTTCATCAATCGTGGAAATCCCTCTGGGTCTCCAAAACATTGAGTAATAGTGCACGAAACAGACACGATTCGGCCAAATATGTGAGTGTTGATGACCGACACGTAAACGCACCCTGGAGTTCGTCAATCATGGAAATGACTCTGCGACCCCAAAATAGAGTAGTAGTCCAAGAAACGGGCCAGAATCGGCCCAAACTGTGATTGTTGATGACCGACACGTAAGCGCACCTTGGAGTTCGACAACCATGGAAATCCCTTTGGGACCCCAAAACGGTGAGTAATAGTCCATGAAACGGGCCAGAATCGGCCAGAACTGCGAGTGTTGATGACCAACACGTAAGCACACCTTGGAGTTCAACAACAATGGAAATCACTTCGGGACCCCAAAACCGTGAGTAATAGTCCACGAAACATGTCAGAATTGGCCAAAGCTGTGAGTGTTGATGACAGACACATAAATGCACCCCGGGGTTCATCAATGGTGGAAATCCCTCTGGGTCTCCAAAACATTGAGTAATAGTGCACGAAACGGACACGATTCGGAAAAATATGTGAGTGTTGATGACCGACACGTAAACGCACCCAGGGGTTCGTCAATCATGGAAATGACTCTGAGACCCCAAAATAGAGTAGTAGTCCAAGAAACGGGCCAGAATCGGCCCAAACTGTGATTGTTGATGACCGACACGTAAGCGCACCTTGGAGTTCGACAACCATGGAAATCGCTTTGGGACCCCAAAACGGTGAGTAATAGTCCATGAAACGGGCCAGAATCGGCCAAAACTGCGAGTGTTGATGACCAACACGTAAGCACACCTTGCAGTTCAACAACAATGGAAATCACTTCGGGACCCCAAAACTGTGAGTAATAGTCCACGAAACATGTCAGAATTGGCCAAAACTGTGAGTGTTGACGACAGACACATAAATGCACCCCGGGGTTCATCAATGGTGGAAATCCCTCTGGGTCTCCAAAACATTGAGTAATAGTGCACGAAACGGACACGATTCGGAAAAATATGTGAGTGTTGATGACCGACACGTAAACGCACCCTGGGGTTCGTCAATCATGGAAATGACTCTAAGACCCCAAAATAGAGTAGTAGTCCAAGAAACGGGCCAGAATCGGCCCAAACTGTGATTGTTAATGACCGACACGTAAGCGCACCTTGGAGTTCGACAACCATGGAAATCGCTTTGGGACCCCAAAACGGTGAGTAATAGTCCATGAAACGGGCCAGAATCGGCCAAAACTGCGAGTGTTGATGACCGACACGTAAGCACACCTTGGAGTTCAAAAACTATGGAAATCACTTCGGGACCCCAAAACCGTGAGTAATAGTCCACGAAACATATCAGAATTGGCCAAAACTGTGAGTGTTGACGACAGACACATAAATGCACCCCGGGGTTCATCAATCGTGGAAATCCCTCTGGGTCTCCAAAACATTGAGTAATAGTGCACGAAACGAACACGATTCGGCCAAATATGTGAGTGTTGATGACCGACACGTAAACGCACCCTGGGGTTCGTCAATCATGGAAATGACTCTGAGACCCCAAAATAGAGTAGTAGTCCAAGAAACGGGCCAGAATCGG
>NW_025232757.1:2414-9126 GCF_018294505.1 Triticum aestivum | reverse complement strand
CTGTCCTGTGGGCTGCTGCTCCACGGGCCAAAACGGACGCCTCTGGTGCATTGGGTCGTTCGCCAGCCGCCAGGACGGCCCAATGCACCAGAACAGATTTCTGTTCACGTTAATTTGTTCACAATAATTGCGCTGCCCTATTTTCTGTTCACGTTAATTTGTTCGATTTTTCTTGTGTGGGCGTCAGGACTCTTACATCCGAACAAATAGGTGGGTTTTTGCACTTCCATCTCGTCGCGCTGCTTTAGTTGGATCCAAAGAACATCCTGCCTTTTGTCCGTGGAACTCATATGTATGTTAGTGATTTGTTTTTTTCATTGAGAAAGAGATCGAGAGCAGCCAGAGACTGGATGGATTGGAAGCCCGTTGGTGCCTTGCAAGCCCAGCGCTGCAATGGGCTGGAGGCTGGCCGACTGCCCAGTGGACCAGAGGCCTGCGTTTCGGCCTCTGGAGCAGCAGCCCACATGAAGCCGGGTCCAATTAACACAGACTGCGGAATAGATCGCCACAACCACGAAATCGGACGGCCAGGAAGTCCCAGATCTAACCCTAAACCCTAAACCCTAGATTTTTATGCACATGTCCAAACAGAGAACCCATATTTGGTGATGGCGTTCGATTTAGAAAACAAGAGGAAAGTTGGCACACATGCACACACATTTTACAGACAAAAATTTCAGAACCCCAGTGCTCCATCTTTCAGTCAAACCAATCATCGTCTCCATTTTTTTCTCTAAATGCGAGCGAACAGGAGGCGTTGGAGTACACGGAATGGAATGGCCTCTTCTTCCTTGAGATGTCAGCAATTACTCTGCAGTTTCTCTTAATCGTCGAGCGAAACTGCTCCGCTGGGAATTGAAGGCAAGCAATTACTCTTCAGTTTCTCTTCAGACATTCATGTTGGATGATGTGTGCCTCTCTCCGGCGGTGATTAATGGATGTCCGCCTCTCTGTTTTCCCATCCTTCAGTTGCCGTGTATATGTGCTTCCTCCCCAACCTTTTTCGACCTGGCGACAAAACATCCATCGACATGGTGTTTGGCTAGGTTCCCCTACTATCTTCATACCCCATTCATATATGATTCCTTCCACCACAGGATTACATTGTGCTAATTTCCTTTCAATGACAAATTTGTATAGGTGTTGTTCATACTCGCTTATACACAATGACAAATTACTTCACGTGCACTGCTAGACATTATCTTTTCGTGTTTTACCATCCATATTTTTTGCAGTGTATGATTGCTTAGATTATGTGTTTCTAAGTGAGGATATTTACTGCTGTGGGACATATTACTTAGAACTGTACAAAAAAATATGCAAAAATTGTTACCATGCTGTTCTAGAAGGGTGTGAAGCCTCAACATCTTCTCTTTATATCCATACATGAGGAAAGCCGAATAATTATGTGGACAATTTCTTTATCCATACATGAGGAAAGCAAAATAATTATGTGAACAACTTCTTTATCCATACATGAGGAAAGCCAAATAAGTATTGCGATAATTTTTTCCTTAAATACATGGCGCAACATGCAAAGGAAATCGCTCGGTCCTTATTAGATACAAAAAACATGAATGCTTAATTGAGGACCATTGCGTGATGCCACGGTCGGCTACAGTTGCCTCTCAGCAAAGAGAATACAACTGCCTTTATAGGTAATCTGGTTGCCAAAGATAATGCTTACATGTTATTCATGTACATAATAATCAACTAAAATTGATTCCTTTTGTATTATCCTTAAGTATAATACGCTACGTATCATGTTCATTCACATCTGAGAGCACCTTATTATATATAGAATGGAATGCTTGTTGCTTTGGTTTCTTTGTATGCTAACCATCAATTCTGCTTATGTGTTGTTTAATTGGGAGTTGGGCACAGTACTGGAGAATATACACAGGAGATATTTGATTCCCCAGGTCATGACCAGCACCTCCACCCCTTATAATTTTGCTTTCTAAATAAACTGCTCAACTTTTTTTATTCTTCTTACATATGATGTAGCCTTTCAGGATATGTGTCATTTGGTCGATTGGCTTTGCCAACTATTGGTGGTTATAGCTCATGTTTTGCGTATGAGCCTAGTGCCAACCATGCAGGATTTGTTCTTTAAATGATGGAAAGCTTTGGCGCCAGAGGGTTCCCAGTGTGATGCTATGTATTATGAAAACAAGATGCCCAGTTGCAGTAACTAGTAAGTCACATTGCTACTACTTTTGTTATCTTAGATTTTGGAGGTTATAAGGAGCTTTCTTTCTTGTTTGATGATACCATGTACTTCGTGTGATGATTGCAATATTCAAGATACCATTCCAATACTTTTGTAAATTAATTGGTGACATTAACTGTGGAGTATTTCACTTTCATATAATAAAGTGTCTGAGAGTATTGTTGACATGAACTTCCAAGAGAACCTCTCAGAGGCATATACACTTGTGGTATAAAAATTACCGTCCTTTCATACTTCTTAACAATTTGAATTTCAATAATCTTAAAAACCAACGCTTGTGCAAATCAATTATTGGTTGGTGGGGAATTTGCTACTATTGGGTCAGCAAAGCGGTTGTCACCTGCAATGGACATGATAAAGGAATTCCAGAACCTGGGGAAAAGAGGATCAACCAATATGCTAATAATACATGCAGACTAATATATATCTCATAATCCTCTTTTGAATTTATTTTGTTTTTATTTTATTATATGTGATCTTCTCATGTTAACAACAACAGTTACTTACCATAACATGTTGACGCTTCATCTTTTCAGAAGAATCCGAATGTATAGTGTGCGGCCTTTACCTTTCTTTTAATGCTTCTTTCCCTCTTTGTAGGAGGTACAAAATAAACTAATGCCAAAATAACAAAACCAGAATTCCAAATGGTCATGATGTTGCATCTAACAAGATACTACTTAAAGGATAAAGGCTGAAATCCTACTTAAAGGATTTGTCTATTTACTCAATGCGAGAGTTCATCTTATGGCATCTGAACTATAATTCGGGTTACTCTATTTTGGCCTGGATTGCACATGTTTCTACTCTGATGTACATGTGGCATGCCATACTAAGGTATTGCTACTCTGTATTAATCCTAATTTTGGCGCTCGAATACTTTCCGAGTGTTTTGGTCTTCTATAAGATTAGTTCGCTCAAGACATATCTAAATTATGTTGGTTCCAAGTAGTAGGATGATTTTCAACCATTCATGTTGTCTAAATTTTAACAGAATATCATGTCCATCTTTTTGGCCCTTGTATGAGAGTTCATGTTGTTTCATCGCAAAAAAAAAATAGGCGCGGCAACGCGCGCCAATCATGATCTAGTTTCTCTGAAATTTGTTGAGCCTAGGAGCCAGTGGATTGAACATGTTAGTTGTCTCTCCATATCTACTCTGGACCTTCGGTTTCCTTGATTTTGGAGTACATATGCATGCTTGACTCGGTGTCCCAATGGTATATCTCATACATCCATGTACGGTATTTCTATCCTTCAAAGTACAAACGGAGATAAAGCCATAGCCCGGTTTAAATGTTAGTCATGCAGTTTTTTTAATCGAAATCGCGATAATTCGATTAATAAAACACATACAGCAGATTTCTAATATAGGCAAGCCGTGTGCATAGACACCTTTGTACTTCCCAGCTACTTCCCAACCAGGTAATGTTCAGTTCTCCTATGCCACATTTTTTGCCAATAGAGAGTGTAAGTTGACCTCCTGTGAAGCCATTAGTAATTGATAGGTGAAACAGAAAAATAACTAAATTTGTTCGAGAACTGAACTACTTAGTTGTGGCATGACGCATGAGGTTTAGCATCAAAATATGCATGTACTGACTTAGTTATTACCTATATGTAATGCATTTAGTATTTGTTTCTTAGAGATTATTTGGGGAGGCAATCATTTTGTCTATTCTTTTCATATCAAGATTATCATCTCTACTTGACGAAAAAAGGGTTCAGGAAGTAAATGTCAAAGCCATGGATTGAAATGTTAATTGCATATGAGAAATATATGGACTTTTTGACTTCGCTAGCTGAATGTTTTGTCCTTTACATGTAATATGTGTCTCTCATGTAATATGCTGAACTTGAAGGAAAATTGAGTTATAGAAAAAAATGTTGTCTCGTTAGTTGTCATAGTATGATATTTATGCTTCTTTAGGTCTAACTCAATTTCCCTTTGGTATGTAAGAATCAATTGTTCGAAAATTCTTAATAGTTTCTTTGAATTACACTTTCTATTGCCAAAAACCAACTAAATAAATGACTTAACACAAATATAGCTTCAAATCCATTGTGGTTTAGAATACGGAAATTAGGACCTTCTTTAACAATATCGAATATCATTAAAATATTTTGAATTAATCTATATTTTTGAACTGATTTGTTGCCCCGAAAACTAACAACCAGTAATAGGAGTACCATCAAATTACCCAGTATTAGGAGAGGTGAGCTTCGTGGTTTGCGAGTTGCTTACGTTATGCCTGTATATGTTTTACCCAAGGTTACAACAAAGTAGGTTTCTTCATGAAAATAATCATGCTCAAACTGTATTTGGTTCATTTCTAACAATATCATGCAAACCAGCACCCCAATATGAAGCTGATTTAAACTTTGTTCTTCTCATTTGTGTTGCCTATAATATATTCTCAGTTATTTGCATTTCTTTTGTTGCTAAAGATTGCATCCTTCGTACAGTGAATTTATAATTTAGAAAATTACTAAAGAGATATTGTTTATTTTCCCCTATACATCACCAAGGATTACTTTCACATGTTCTAATACGCATGCATTTTAAGTTACTTTATGCTAGCCCGTGCAATTGCACAGGTTCAAATATAATAAGTCATTTGTATTTTAAATTTTGGTCGATGTGTTGTTAATCTAAATATTTATATTCAGCACAATCAAATCCCATTCAAATATATTACAACTGATTCCCACAACAACGCATGGGCTAGTATTTCAAAAAAATTCATCATATATGGAAAAATGTTAAACGCATATTGATATAATGTTCGCCGTGTTTGAAGAATGTTCAATGTATATTTGAAAAATATTCATAAATAAGCAAGTAGGTTTATATAATAAAAATAAGGATAACGACATTTTCATAATAAATGCTTTCGTCGATCCCTACTACTTGTCACGGCTTTAGTAGAGTTAATTACACAGAGGTACCACACTTGGGGCATGTGTAACGAATCAGTACCACTAGTCATTTTTTTTGCGTGTCAGTACCATCTATATGGCTAAGTTTTGCAAAATGGTCTGAGCACCATATAACACAACATTGATGATATATCTGACCTCCCGGTCATGCTCATTGTAAGCTAGTCGGTTTGGATCTCAAGCATTCCGGCGCAGCCATGACTAGGGAGGCCTTGTCTGCTGACGGGATGGTCTTGCCAATTGGATGCCGAGTTCAGAACAACTCCTCAACCTCTTGTAGCTTGACTGCCATGCACTACGTCTTGTTTCCTTATAAACTTTGTTGAGGGTCGATATGATTCTTAGTCGAGCTGCATCTTGCTCTGGATCGTCCAAAACCACTTGGTCAAGTGCTTTGATCTCCTGATCCTCGTCGGGGTCTTTGCACCCCTCGGTCCCCTCAAGGAAATTGGTGAGGTCTTCCACATTGGCGATCAAGTGGTGTTGGGTGGGTCAAAAATTCATCCTGCTACTCCTAGGCCCGGCATGACAGCATGCCTTGTTGAATAAGCTCGCCGCGTCAATGTGTGACATATTCCATATTGCCAAATCTGATGATTTGGCCCAGAGCATAGTTCGACTCGGCTGATGTGGCTGGTCGAGTTGGCAACATATGTCATGGCGCCAAAGATGAAGAGCTGACATGGTGTAGATCACGCCACTGTACACTAGAGATCCCATATTATCTATGAGTTCACCACGCATGAATTTCATGGGCCATCACCGTCGGCGCTGATTCAGGTAGATCCCTCGGTAGGGTATCCCGATGAGATGGGTAGATCGGAAGGGAAACAGGAGACCATATTTACATAGGTTCATGCCCTCCGTACGAGGTACAACCATACTCCTACTCATGTATACTGTGATAGGGGTGTACAAAGTACCTATACATCAATCTAGTTGGCTACGTCGGGGCCAGTTTCCAAAGTCTTCTTGTACAAGGACCCATGTGTCGGCATGATAGCTTTTTTTTTGAAGGTATGTCGGCATGATAGCTCGGGGCGGAAACTAACCTAGGAGGCCACGGGGCAGCCTACCTGGGCTGGTAACCAGACAGGTCAGACATTCTTTGAGCCGTAACACCATTACATTGTATGCACAAAAATAGTACCCACATAGAGAAGAGATATTCCTCTTCCAAAGACAGTATTAATTTTGGAAAAACATAAAGACAAACATGGTGCCTACAATTTGCATAATGTTTGCCAAAAAACCGACTTAATCAATAAAGCCAGATAATCAATAACAAGCTCCATGTGAACATCTCATATACACTAGAATTTATAATGCTTACGCTCAATCCTACACTAGAAACCTCTATCAAAATATTTGCTGGACCGCCACTTTAAAGATATCTTCCAAATATTTAGAAATATTATACGATATACCTGAACGTATACTCCCGCATACACACACACACGCTATACTTATGCAAATGTCACAAATTAGTACATGGAGATGTGTGATTTTGTTATCTTTTAGTTTCTCGCTTTCGAAATA
>NW_025232757.1:0-2373 GCF_018294505.1 Triticum aestivum | reverse complement strand
TAGGAAAATTGATATGCCTAATTATGCTAAATATAGAAAAATAGTAAAAATTAAAGACTAATAAAATAAAATATATAAGTTTAGTACAAAGCCATAAGCACTGAACGAATAATAGATGAGAAATATGACATCTATTTTCATATATCTTTTAGGGTTGTGTGCTTATAAGGTATCAATGCCTGCGTGTTAAAAATTGAGCAAAACAAAATGCATAGGAGAGGAAGATCCCAGTCCAAGCCACGGGCGATTTCACGAAGAAAAAGTATATAGTTTATATAAGCAGCCAAGATGGTCGAATCATGTCCTTATCATCAGGTGTGTTGCTGATGGAGAGCTCCCTATTGGGCAAAAAACAACGTATCTCATTTAGTTGTTCTAATTTTTTATGAATATATTTATATATTTATTAAATATATTGAAATTTAAAAAACTATTTTTAAAGATTCTTATTTAAATAAATTTACATTTTGAAACATGTATTATGAAAATATATAATATCTCTGAAAAATGTTCATCATGTATTTAAAAATTTCAATTTTAAAAGTGTTTAGTTTGTGTTTAAAAATGTTCAGTGTGTATTTAAAAATGTTTTTCTGTATATATCTAGGAGAGTGATCCCCGCTAACTTATTTATCCCCGTCAATAAATATTTTACAACTATGCATAATCAAGTATAATAAGTCATATATATTTTAAATTTTGGCTGGTGTTATTCATCTTAATATTCATATTCAACACAATCAAATCTCAATCAAGTATATTGCAACCGATTCCCACAACAACACACGGAGTATCATCTAGTTTAGAAAATATTCATCATATATAGAAAAATGTTCAACGTATATTGATATAATGTTCGCCGTGTTTAAAGAATGTTCAATGTATATTTGAAAAATATTCATACATAAAAATGCAGATTTATATAAATAAAAATAAAGATAACAACATTTTTATAATAAATGCTTTCTTCTATCCATATTACTTGTCACAACTTTAGTAGAATATAAAAACATAGCGTGGTGAACGCATTTGCCACGCCGGTGCTCTAGTGAAGCTCATATAAGAGCAACTCTAGCGGACCCGCAAAATCCGGAAACCCGCAAAACTCCGGCGAGTATACGGGCTCGGCCCGATTTTCTGGCCAGAACGAAGCCCGTATACTCGACCGGCCCGTAAAAATATTTACGCGGCCCGCAAACCGCCCGCCCCCGACCAGTATATCTACGGGTTTGCGATGCGTTTGCGGTTCGAAACCTATCCCTACGCCGCTGCCGAGCTCCGCAATTCCCCACTCCCCTCTGCACATTTCTCGCCGCCGGCGAGCCCCTTCCGCCTCCAACCGCCATGTGGGGCCGCATGTGGAGCTCCGGACGCGGCTCCGGGAGCAGATCCGGCGGCGGTAGCGACCCCGAGCGCGAGCGGCGCGAGGAAGCACGGGGCGAGGAAGTGGACCAACTGCGGGCTCTCGCCGCCGCCGAGCTTCCTCGTCCGGGAGACGGACGAATACGACCGTTGGCACGGCTGTACGCTGTCCTCGGCCGCGGGCTCGTCCTCTGCGGTGAGATCTTCATACGCCGGGAGCTCTTCCTCTTCCGGCGCGGGCCTTCTTCCTGTGAAGAGGGAGTGGTCGGAGAAGCCGGAGGAACCGGAGGAGGTCCCCGTCAAGCAGGAGCCCGAGAAGCTCGGCAGCCGCGGAGTCATCGGGCCGGAGGACTTCGTCGCCGATGTCGACGCGATCGCGCCCGCCATTGCCAAGCAGAGCTTCCGCGAGGAGGCGGAGGACCGGCGCCACCACGAGGAGCTCGAAGACCTCGTGTTCCAGCAGGCGTTAGCGGCCAACCTCACCGCCAAGGAGAAGGACGACGAGTGGCGGCGCATCCGCGAGGAGCAAAGGGAGAAGTACATCGACCTCGTCAGCTCCGGCGAGGAGGATTGAGCTCCTCCACGACGTCGTCCATGGACGCGAGCTCGACGCCTTGAGATCCCCACCACCTCTAGTACTAGTACTGATGTAGTATGTAGTGTGAACTAGTGTTTGTAGTGTTTGATCATGTAATATATGTAGTATGTGATGAACAACTATGGAGCAATTTCTCCTGCGAATCTGTTTTTTTAAATTATGCAGTTTCACCTACAGTTTCTGATCGACCGCGCTCGTTCTGGACCCGCAAACGAGAATTTCGTCGAACTGCAAACACATTTTACAGGTTTGGATTTTGCGGGGTATGCTAGAGTTGCTATGAGGGCTTAGTGAACTGCTGGGAGGCCCTATAGGCGGCCGCCAGGATCACCGAGGCGGTCTCGTTTCGACGCGCTGCCGACATTCGCGTATGGTGAGCTGTCCACCGTCGCTGACCAGGCCGTGTGCGCTGT
>NW_025232756.1:0-9126 GCF_018294505.1 Triticum aestivum | reverse complement strand
AATTTCTGCTACGTTCCCCAACAGTGGCATCATGAGCTAGGTCTATTGCGTAGATTCTTTGCACGAGTAGAACACAAAGTAGTTGTGGGCGTCGATATTGTTCAATATGCTTGCCGTTACTAGTCTTATCTTGATTCGGCGGCATCGTGGGATGAAGCGGCCCGGACCAACCTTACACGTACGCTTACGTGAGACCGGTTCCACCGACAAACATGCACTAGTTGCATAAGGTGGCTGGCGGGTGTCTGTCTCTCCCACTTTAGTCGGATCGGATTCGATGAAAAGGGTCCTTATGAAGGGTAAATAGCAATTGGCATATCACGTTGTGGTTCATGCGTAGGTAAGAAACGTTCTTGCTAGAAACCCATAGCAGCCACGTAAAACATGCAACAACAATTAGAGGACGTCTAACTTGTTTTTGCAGGGTATGCTATGTGATGTGATATGGCCAAAGGATGTGATGAATGATATATGTTATGTATGAGATTGATCATGTTCTTGTAATAGGATTCACGACTTGCATGTCGATGAGTATGACAACCGGCAGGAGCCATAGGAGTTGTCTTTATTTTTTGTATGACCTGCGTGTCATTGAAGAACGCCATGTAAACTACTTTACTTTATTGCTAAACGCGTTAGTCATAGAAGTAGAAGTAGTCGTTGGCGTGACAACTTCATGAAGACACGATGATGGAGATCATGATGATGGAGATCATGGTGTCATGCCGGTGACAAGATGATCATGGAGCCCCGAAGATGGAGATCAATGGAGCTATATGATATTGGCCATATCATGTCACAACTATATAATTGCATGTGATGTTTATTATGTTTATGCATCTTGTTTACTTAGAACGACGGTAGTAAATAAGATGATCCCTCATTAAAATTTCAAGAAGTGTTCTCCCCTAACTGTGCACCGTTGCTACAGTTCGTCGTTTCGAAGCACCACGTGATGATCGGGTGTGATAGATTCTTACGTTCACATACAACGGGTGTAAGACAGTTTTACACAGCGAAAACACTTAGGGTTAACTTGACGAGCCTAGCATGTACAGACATGGCCTCGGAACACAGAGACCGAAAGGTCGAGCATGAGTCGTATAGTAGATACGATCAACATGAAGATGTTCACCGATGATGACTAGTCCGTCTCACGTGATGATCGGACACGGCCTAGTTTGACTCGGATCATGTAATCACTTAGATGACTAGAGGGATGTCTATCTGAGTGGGAGTTCATAAGATGAACTTAATTATCCTGAACATAGTCAAAAGACCTTTTGCAAATTATGTCGTAGCTCACGCTATAGTTCTACTGTTTAGATATGTTCCTAGAGAAAATATAGTTGAAAGTTGATAGTAGCAATTATGCGATCAGTAGAAAGCTCATGTCCTTAATGCACCGCTCAATGTGCTGAACCCCAAACGTCGTTTTTGGATGTTTCGAACATCGAACATACACGTTTTGATAACTACGTGATAGTTCAGTTAAATGGTTTAGAGTATAGGCACCAAAGACGTTTTCGAAATGTCGCGGAACATATGAGATGTTTCGAGGGCTGAAATTAAGATTTCAGGCTCGTGCCCACGTCAAGAGGTATGAGACCTCCGACGATTTTCTTAGCCTGCAAACTAAGGGAGAAAAGCTCAATCGTTGAGCTTGTGCTCAGATTGTCTGAGTACAACAATCACTTGAATCAAGTGGGAGTTGATCTTCCAGATGAAATAGTGATAGTTTCTCCGAAGTCATTACCACCAAGCTGCTAGAGCTTCGTGATGAACTATAACATATCAAGGATAGAGATGATGATCCTTGAGGTATTCGCGTTGTTTGACATCGCGAAAGTAGAAATCAAGAAGGAGCATCAATTGTTGATGGTTGGTGAAACCACTAGTTTCAAGAAGGGCAAGGGCAAGAAGGGATACTTCATGAAACGGCAAATCAGCTGCTGCACCAGTGAAGAAACCCGAGGTTGAACCCAAACCCGAGACTAAGTGCTTCTGTGATAAGGGGAATAGCCGCTGGAGCAGAATTACCCTAGATACTTGGTAGATAAGAAGGCTGGCAAGGTCGATAGAAGTATATTGGATATACATTATGTTAATGTGTACTTTACTAGTACTCCTAGTAGCACCAGGGTATTAGATACCGGTTCGGTTGCTAAGTGTTAGTAACTCGAAATAAAGAGCTACGGAATAAACGGAGACTAGCTAAAGGTGAGCTGACGATATATGTTGGAAGTGTTTCCAAGTTTGATATGATCAAACATCGCACGCTCCCTCTACCATCAAGATTAGTATTAAACCTGAATGGTTTATTGAATCTCGATCGTAGTGATACACATTTTCATGCCAAAAGATATAAGATAGTAATGATAGTACCACTTACTTGTGGCACTGCCATGTAAGTCATAATGGTATAAAACGCATGAAGAAGCTCCATGTTGATGGATCTTTGGACTCACTCGTTTTGAAAAGTTTGAGACATGCGAACCATGTCTATTGGTGTATATGCATGAAGAAACTCCATGCAAATGGACCGTTTGGACTCACTTGATTTTGAATCACTTGAGATATGAAAATCATACCACATGGGCAAGATGACTGAAAAGCCTCGTTTTCAGTAAGATGGAACAAGATAGCAACTTGTTGGAAGTAACACATTTTGATGTGTCCAATCCAATGAGTGCTGAGGCATGCAGTGAATATCGTTATGATCTTACTTCACAGATGATTCGAGTAGATGTTGAGAATATTTACTTGATGAAATACAAGTCTGAATTATTGAATGGTTCAAGTAATTTCAGAGTGAAGTAGAAGATCATTGTGACAAGAGGATAAAATGTCTATGATGTGAATATCTAAGTTACGAGTTTTGGCACACAATTAAGACATTGTGGAAATTGTTTCGCAATTAATACCGCCTGGAACACCATAGTGTGATGGTGTGTCCGAACATCATAGTTGCACCCTATTGGATATGGTGCGTACCATGATGTCTCTTATCGAATTACCACTATTGTCCATGGGTTAGGCATTAGAGACAACCACATTCACTTTAAATAGGGCACCACATAATTCCGTTGAGATGACACCGTATGAATTATGGTTTAGAGAAACCTAAGTTGTCGTTTCTTAAAGGTTTGGGGCTGCAACGCTTATGTGAAAAAGTTTCAGGATTGATAAGCTCGAACCCAAAGCGGATAAAATGCATCTTCATAGGACACCCAAAACAGTTGGGTATACCTCCTGTCTCAGATCCGAAAGCAATAAGGGATCGTTTCTAGAATCAGGTACTTTCTCGAGGAAAAGTTTCTCTCGAAAGAATTGAGTGGGAGGATGGTGGAGACTTGATGAGGTTATTGAACCGTCTCTTCAACTAGTGTGTGGCAGGGCACAGGAAGTTGTTCCTGTGGCACCTACACCAATTGAAGTGGAAGCTTATGATATTGATCATGAAACTTCGGATCAAGTCACTACCAAACATCGTGGGATGACAAGGATGCGTACTAATTCAGAGTGGTACGTAATCCTGTCTTGAAGGTCATGTTGCTAGACAACAATGAACCTACGAGCTATGGAGAAGCGATGGTGGGCCCGAATTCCGACAAATGGTTAGAAGCCATGAAATCCGAGATAGTATCCATATATCAGAACAAAGCATGGACTTTGATGGACTTGCCCGATGATCGGCAATCCATTGAGATAAATGGATCTTTTAAGAAGAAGACGGATGTGGATGGTAATGTCACCATCTATGAAGCTCGACTTGTGGCGAAGTGTTTTCCGACAAGTTCAAGGAGTTCACTACGATGAGATTTTCTCACTCGTAGCGATGCTTAAAGTCCGTCGGAATCATGTTAGCATTAGCTGCATTTATGAAATCTGGCAGATGGATGTCAAGACAAGTTTCCTTACCAGTTTTCGTAAGGAAAGGTTGTATGCAATACAATCAGAAAAGTTTTGTCGATCCTAAGGATGCTAAAAGGTATGCTAGCTCCAGCGATCCTTCTAAGGACTGGAGTAAGCATCTCGGAGTTGGAATGTACGCTTTGATGAGATGATCAAAGATTTTGGGTTTGTACAAAGTTTATGAGAAACTTGTATTTCCAAAGAAGTGAGTGGGAGCACTATAGAATTTCTGATGAGTATATGTTGTTGACATATTGTTGATCAGAAATGACGTAGAATTTCTGGAAAGCATATAGGGTTATTTTGAAAGTGTTTTTCAATGGAAAGCCTGGATTAAGCTACTTGAACATTGAGCATCAAGATCTATAAGGATAGATCAAAATGTTTAATAATACTTTCAAATGAGCACATACCTTGACATGATCTTGAAGGTGTTCAAGATGGACCAGTCAAAGAAGGAGTTCTTGCCTGAGTTGTAAGGTACGAAGTTAAGACTTAAAGCTCGACCTCGGCAGAATAGAGAGAAAGGACGAAGGTCGTCCCCTATGCTTAAGACATAGGCTCTACAGTATGCCATGCTGAGTACCGCACCTGAAGTGTGCCTTGCCATGAGTCAGTCAAGGGGTACAAGAGTGATCCATGAATGGATCACAGACAGCGGTCAAAGTTATCCTTGGTAACTAGTGGACTAAGGAATTTTCTCGATTATGGAGGTGGTAAAAGAGTTCGTCGTAAAGGTTACGTCGATGCAAGCTTAACACCTATCCGGATAGCTCTAAGAAGAGATACCGGATACGTATTATGGGGCAACAATTTAGAATAGCTCCAAGTAGAACAGTTATTTGGAATAGCTCCAAATAGAGCGTGGTAGCTACATCTAGGAGATGACATAGAGATTTTTAAAGCACACACGGATCTGAAAGGTTCGGACCCGTTGACTAAAACCTCTCTCACAAGCAACATGATCAAACCTAAAACTCTTGGGTATTAGTCACATGGCGATGTGACCTGTGAGTGTTAATCACATGGCGATGTGAACTAGATTATTGACTCTAGTGCAAGTGGGAGACTGTTGGAAATATGCCCTAGAGGCAATAATAAAAGTGTTATTATTATATTTCCTTGTTCATGATAATTGTCTTTTATTCATGCTATAACTGTATTATCCGGAAATCGTAATACACGTGTGAATACATAGACCACAATATGTCCCTAGTGAGCCTCTAGTTGACTAGCTCGTTGTGATCAACAGATAGTCATGGTTTCCTGGCTATGGACATTGGATGTCGTTGATAACGGGATCACATCATTAGGAGAATGATGTGATGGACAAGACCCAATCCTAAGACTAGCACAAAAGATCGTGTAGTTCATTTGCTAGAGCTTTGCGAATGTCAAGTATCTCTTCCTTTGACCATGAGATCGTATAACTCCTGGATACCGTAGGAGTGCTTTGGGTGTATCAAACGTCACAACGTAACTGGGTGACTATAAAGGTGCACTACAGGTATCTCCGAAAGTATCTATTGTTTTATGCGGATCAAGACTGGGATTTGTCACTCCGTGTAAACGGAGAGGTATCTCTGGGCCCACTCGGTAGGACATCATCATATGCGCAATGTGACCAAGGAGTTGATCACGGGATGATGTGTTACGGAACGAGTAAAGTGACTTGCCGGTAACGAGATTGAACAAGGTATTGGATACCGACGATCGAATCTCGGGCAAGTAACATACCGATAGACAAAGGGAATTGTATACGGGATCGATTGAGTCCTTGACATCGTGGTTCATCCGATGAGATCATCGTGGAACATGTGGGAGCCATCATGGGTATCCAGATCCCTCTGTTGGTTATTGACCGGAGAACGTCTCGGTCATGTCTGCATGTCTCCCGAACCCGTAGGGTCTACACACTTAAGGTTCGATGACGCTAGGGTTATAAAGGAAGCTTGTATGTGGTTACCGAATGTTGTTCGGAGTCCCGGATGAGATCCCGGACGTCACGAGGAGTTCCGGAATGGTCCGGAGGTAAAGATTTATATATAGGAAGTCCTGTTTCGGCCATCGGGACAAGTTTCGGGGTCATCGGTATTATACCGGGACCACCGGAAGGGTCCCGGGGGCCCACCGGGTGGGGCCACCTGCCCCGGGGGGCCACATGGGCTGTAGGGGGTGCGCCTTGGCCTACATGGGCCAAGGGCACCAGCCCCAAGAGGCCCATGCGCCAAGAGAAGGAAAAAAAGGGAGAGTCCTAAAGGGGGAAGGCACCTCCGAGGTGCCTTGGGGAGGATGGACTCCTCCCCACCCTTAGCCGCACCCTTCCTTGGAGGAGGGGGCAAGGCTGCGCCCTCCCCCTCTCCCTTGGCCCTATATATAGTGGGGAAAAGGAGGAGCAATCATACCTAAGACCTTTGGTTGCCTCCCTCTCCCTCCCGTGACACATCTCCTCTCCCGTAGGTGCTCGGCGAAGCCCTGCAGGATTGCCACGCTCCTCCATCACTACCACGCCGTTGTGCTGCTGCTGGATGGAGTCTTCCTCAACCTCTCCCTCTCTCCTTGCTGGATCAAGGCGTGGGAGACATCGTCGAGCTGTACGTGTGTTGAACACGGAGGTGCCGTCCGTTCGGCACTAGATCATCGGTGATCTGAATCACGACGAGTACGACTCCATCAACCCCGTTCACTTGAACGCTTCCGCTTAGCGATCTACAAGGGTATGTAGATGCACTCTCCTTCTACTCGTAGCTGGTTTCTCCATAGATAGATCTTGGTGACGCGTAGGAAAATTTTGAATTTCTGCTACGTTCCCCAACAGCCCGAGACTGAGTGCTTTTATTGCAAGGGAAGCGGTCACTGGAAGCGGAACTGCCCTAAGTACTTAGCGGATAAGAAGGCCGGCAAAACAAAAGGTATATGTGATATACATGTAATTGATGTGTACCTTACTAGTGCCCGTAGTGGCTCCTGGGTATTTGATACCGGTGCACTTGCTCACATTTGTAACTCAAAGCAGGGGCTACGGAATAAGCGGAAACTGGCAAAGGACGAGGTGACGATGCGCGTCGGGAATGGTTCCAAGGTCAATGTGATCGCCGTCGGCACGCTACCTCTGCATCTCCCTTCGGGATTAGTTTTAAACCTTAATAATTGTTATTTAGTGCCAGCTTTGAGCATGAACATTGTATTGGGATCTCGTTTAATTCGAGATGGCTACTCTTTTAAATCTGAGAATAATGGTTGTTCCATTTTTATGAGAGATATGTTTTATGGTCATGCTCCTATGGTGAATGGTTTATTCTTTATGAATCTCGAACGTGATGCTACACATGTTCATAATGTGAGTACCAAAAGAAGTAAGGTTGATAATGATAGTCCCACATACTTGTGGCACTGCCGCCTTGGTCACATAGGTGTCAAACGCATGAAGAAGCTCCATGCTGATGGACTTTTAGAGTCTCTTGATTATGAATCATTTGACACATGCGAACCATGCCTTATGGGTAAAATGACCAAGACTCCGTTCTCAGGAACAATGGAGCGAGCAACCGACTTATTGGAAATCATACATACTGATGTGTGCGGTCCGATGAGTGTTGAGGCTCGCGGTGGCTATCGTTATGTTCTCACTCTCACTGATGATTTAAGTAGGTATGGGTATATCTACTTAATGAAACACAAGTCTGAAACCTTTGAAAGTTCAAGGAATTTCAGAGTGAGGTTGAAAATCAACGTGACAGGAAAATCAAGTTTCTGCGATCAGATCGTGGAGGAGAATACTTGAGTCACGAGTTTGGGGCACACTTAAGAAAATGTGGAATAGTTTCACAACTCACGCCGCCTAGAACACCTCAGCGTAATGGTGTGTCCGAACATCGTAATCGCACTCTGTTAGATATGGTGCGATCTATGATGTCTCTTACCGATTTACCGCTTTCTTTTTGGGGCTATGCTTTAGAGACTGCCGCATTCACTTTAAATAGGGCTCCGTCGAAATCCGTTGAGACGACACCGTATGAATTATGGTTTGGGAAGAAACCTAAGCTGTCGTTTCTAAAAGTTTGGGGATGCGATGCTTATGTCAAGAAACTTCAACCTGAAAAGCTCGAACCCAAGTCGGAAAAATGCGTCTTCATAGGATACCCAAAAGGAACTATTGGGTACACCTTCTACCTCAGATCCGAAGGCAAGATCTTTGTTGCCAAGAATGGGTCCTTTCTGGAGAAAGAGTTTCTCTCGAAAGAAGTAAGTGGGAGGAAAGTAGAGCTTGATGAAGTATTACCTCTTGAACTGGAAAATGGCGCAACTCAAGAAAATGTTCCTGAGGTGCCTGCACCGACTAGAGAGGAAGTTAATGACAATGATCAAGATACTTCTGATCAAGCCCCTACTGAAATTCGAAGGTCCACAAGGACACGTTCCGCACCAGAGTGGTACGGCAACCCTGTCTTGGAAATCATGTTGTTAGACAACGGTGAACCTTCGAACTATGAAGAAGCGATGGCGGGCCCGGATTCCGACAAATGGCTGGAAGCCATGAAATCCGAGATAGGATCCATGTATGAAAACAAAGTATGGACTTTGACTGACTTGCCCGTTGAGCGGCGAGCCATAGAAAATAAATGGATCTTTAAGAAGAAGACAGACGCGGATGGTAATGTGACCATCTATAAAGCTCGGCTTGTCGCTAAGGGTTATCGACAAGTTCAAGGTGTTGACTACGATGAGACTTTCTCACCGGTAGCGAAGCTGAAGTCCGTCCGAATCATGTTAGCAATTGCCGCATTCTATGATTATGAAATATGGCAAATGGACGTCAAAACGGCATTCCTTAATGGTTTCCTTAAGGAAGAATTGTATATGATGCAGCCGGAAGGTTTTGTCGATCCTAAGAATGCTGACAAAGTGTGCAAGCTCCAACGCTCGATTTATGGGCTGGTGCAAGCATCTCGGAGTTGGAACATTCGCTTTGATGAGATGATCAAAGCGTTTGGGTTTACACAGACTTATGGAGAAGCCTGCGTTTACAAGAAAGTGAGTGGGAGCTCTGTAGCATTTCTCATATTATATGTAGATGACATACTGTTGATGGGAAATGATATAGAACTCTTGGACAGCATCAAGGCCTACTTGAATAAAAGTTTTTCAATGAAGGACCTTGGAGAAGCTGCTTATATATTAGGCATCAAAATCTATAGAGATAGATCGAGA
>NW_025232755.1:8417-9127 GCF_018294505.1 Triticum aestivum | reverse complement strand
CCTGGTTGCAAAAGAATCGAATCAAATAAAGCATCGAAAGTCAAACGACGAAAGAAAACAACTCGGTTCTAGCAAGTTGAAACTAGGTCAAAATTTTACAGTAACAAAACTTAGTTTAAGTTGGTTAGTCGGAACGGCGGTTTCGAGGCGAAACTCCAGGCATTTGAATCACCTGATTCCGATAAACGAGCAAGAAGATAGACTAGAAAGAAGATCGGATCTGAAATCACGATCGGAAGAATCGCGGAATAAATCCGACGAGAAAAGAGAACGACGAACGGTTAAACGAACGGACGTTCATTAACCTAGAAGAATCCGGTGATCACGTTCGTTAGGACGAACGGTCCGGCGAACGGTAAAAAGGCAACTAAATCGGAGAAGAAAACGAATCCGATTTAGGGTTTCGGAGAAGAAATCCGAACGAAAAACTGATCTAGAAAACCGGAACGGTTTAGAGAAGAAAAGAATCGGAATGATTAGAAGAAAACGATCCGAGAAAAGAAAAGGTGACACGGCGCGGGGCTAGTACCTCGAAGAGCGAGGGGCTCCGGCGGCGGCGTAAGGCGGCGGCGGCGTTGGGTGTGGGGTGGCGCGGTGGTGAGGCGGCGGCGGCGTTGGGTGGCGCGGTGGTGAGGCGGCGGCGGCTGGGTGGCGCGGTTGTGAGGCGGAGGAGAGGAGAGGTGTTGGTTTGATGGTTTAGAGGGGGGGGT
>NW_025232755.1:0-8230 GCF_018294505.1 Triticum aestivum | reverse complement strand
CTTGGGGTAGGGGGCAAGAAATAGATTAGGATTAGGAATAGATCTAGGATTAGATACGGAATAAACGAAGTAGGAAAAGAGTCCTACTAGGACAAGGAAAAAGGAGTGGCTCCCTGGCCCCCTTGGTGCGTGCGCGCGCGGTGGCCTTGGCTTGGCCGGCCGGCGGCTAGCAGCTTGGACCTTTGGCCCAAGGCGCTGCAGTTTTTTTTTTTAAAACGGTCTCGCGCGCAGAGCGACAAAATAAAAAAAATCTAAACGAACTCCAAAATTAATACAGTAAACTTTCCCCGACTCCTAAAAATGAGTCGAACAAAATGAACTTTACTCGGGGCCTAAATGCAAATTTTTTTTTTTTAAAAAAAACACGCATTTTTCCCTAAGGCAAATAAAACGCAAATAAAACTCCGGCAAAACCAAAATGGGTTTATTTATTAAATCTTCATTATTCCTAAATTTGGGAAAGTCATATTATTCCCTCTCTCAAAATTTTTATAGGAAAACTTTATGAAGATAATTAAATAAATCCAAATGATCCTATTTTCAAAATTTGAGAAATCCCAAATATGAAAATAATGAAACTTCCAACTCTCTCCGAGGGTCCTTGAGTTGCGTGAAATTTTCTAGGATCGGAAAATGCGAGAAAAACATGATATGCATGATGACCTAATGTATAACATTCCAAATTGAAAATTTGGGATGTTACAAACCTACCCCCTTAAGATGAATCTCGCCCTCGAGATTCGGGTTGGCTAGAAAATAGGTGAGGGTGGTCCTTGAGCAAAACTTCCTCTCTTTCCCAGGTGGCTTCATCCTCAGTGTGGTGGCTCCACTGAACTTACAAAACTTGATAACTTTGCTGCGGGTAACTCTGCTGGCATAATCGAGAATCTTAACAGGTTTTTCCTCATATGTCAAGTCATCCTTCAACTGAATTGCTTCCAGTGGCACTGTGTCTCTTAACGGTACCTCTGCTATCTCTGGGTGGCATTTCTTCAACTGAGAAACATGGAATACATCATGAACTCCTGACAGTCCTTCTGGCAATTCCAACTTATAAGCAACTTCTCCCATACGTTGCAAAATCTTATACGGTCCAACGAAACGGGGTGCTAACTTTCCTTTAACTCCAAAACGCTTAACTCCTCGAAGCGGGGATACTCTGAGATATACTCTGTCTCCAACTTCATACTCAATCGTTTTGCGCTTTGAATCGGCATAGCTCTTCTGTCTGGACTGGGCTACCTTGAGCCTGTCTCGAATCAACTTAACCTTCTGTTCAGACTCCTTAATCAAATCTGGTCCAAAGAATTGACGGTCTCCAACTTCGTTCCATGATAACGGTGTCCTGCACCTCCTTCCGTATAAAGCTTCGAAAGGGGCCATCTTCAAACTGGTTTGGTAACTATTGTTATAAGAAAACTCCGCATACGGTAAATTATCATCCCAGCTAGATCCATAATCTAGTGCACAAGCTCTCAGCATATCTTCCAAAATCTGATTGACTCTCTCAGTCTGTCCATCGGTCTGTGGGTGGAAAGCTGTACTGAATTCCAATCTAGTTCCCAATGTCTCGTGCAATTGGTTCCAAAATTTCGAGGTAAACTGGGTTCCTCTATCTGATACGATGCTCCTCGGAACTCCGTGTAAACACACAATTCTGGTCATGTATATCTTTGCCAACTTAGCACTGCTATAGGTAGTCTTGACTGGAATGAAATGAGCTACCTTTGTTAAACGGTCGACTATAACCCAAATCGAGTCATATCCTGAACGGGTCTTTGGCAAACCTGTGATGAAATCCATGCCTAGTTTATCCCATTTCCATTCGGGTATCGGCAACGGTTGTAACAATCCTGCTGGCTTCTGATGTTCTGCCTTTACTCTCTGACATACATCGCAATTAGCTACATATTCCGCAATATCCTTCTTCATTCCGGTCCACCAGAAAGTGTTCTTCAAATCCAAATACATCTTGGTATTTCCTGGGTGAATCGAATAGGGTGAATCATGGGCTTCTTGTAAAATCAACTTCCTGATTTCTGGGTTATTGGGCACATAAACACAGTCTTCAAACCATAGGGTATCGTGTTCATCCTCACGAAATCCTTTAGCCTTTCCTTTGCCCATTTTCTCCTTTATAGAGGCAACTTCCTTATCTGCCTTTTGGGCTTCTCTGATTTTGTCCATCAGTGTCGACTGAATCTCCAATGTTGCTACGTAGCCTCTCGGAACTATTTCCAAACATAGCTCTCGAAGGTCCTCGGCTAACTCATTGGGTATTCCTCCCATCATTAGGGTATTGACGTGGCTCTTATGGCTCAATGCGTCTGCTACGACATTAGCCTTTCCGGGGTGATAATGCAATCTCATATCATAATCCTTGATAAGTTCTAACCATCTCCTTTGTCTGAGATTCAATTCCTTCTGTGTGAAGATGTACTTCAAACTCTTGTGATCCGTATATACTTCACAATGATTTCCAATGAGAAAATGTCTCCACGTCTTCAGGGCATGCACAACGGCTGCTAACTCCAAATCATGAGTGGCATAATTCAACTCATGGGGCTTAAGTTGTCGTGAAGCATACGAAACAACTCTTCCTTCCTGCATAAGCACTGCTCCAAGTCCTCGACGTGAAGCGTCGCAATACACCTCATAATCCTTAGTCTGATCTGGCAATATCAAAACTGGTGAGGTAACCAACCTTTTCTTCAACTCCTGAAAACTTGCCTCACAGTCCTCAGTCCATATGAATTTGTTATCCTTTTTCAACAATTCAGTCATAGGCTTAGCAATCCTTGAGAAATTCTCAATGAATCTTCGGTAGTATCCTGCGAGTCCAAGAAAACTCCGAATCTCTCCAACTGTCGTTGGTGCTTCCCAATTAGTTACGGTCTCAACCTTTGTGGGGTCAACTGCTATTCCTTCTCCGGATATAACATGTCCGAGAAATCCAACTTCCTTTAGCCAAAACTCACATTTGCTGAATTTGGCATATAACTGATGTTCCCTTAATTTCTCCAAAACCAAACGCAAATGTTCCTTATGCTCCTCTTCATTCTTTGAATAAACTAGGATGTCATCAATGAACACTACGACGAACTTATCCAAAAAACTCCATAAACACTTTGTTCATCAGGTTCATAAAATAGGCAGGTGCGTTAGTCAATCCAAATGACATAACGGTATACTCGTACAGTCCATATCTCGTGGTAAATGCAGTCTTGGGTATGTCTTGCTCCCGAATCTTCAACTGATGGTACCCTGATTGCAAGTCGATCTTGGAAAACACTTTGGCTCCTTGCAAACGATCAAACAGATCATTTATCATTGGTAGTGGGTACTTGTTCTTGATTGTTACCGCATTCAATTCACGATAATCAACAACCATTCTCAAAGATCCATCCTTCTTCTCCACTAACAAAACGGGTGATCCCCAAGGTGAAGAGCTTGGGCGTATATAACCTTTATCCAATAGCTCCTTAATCTGCTTCTTGATTTCTGCCAAATCTTGTGCTGGCATCCTGTATGGTCGTTTCGATATCGGGCCTGTTCCTGGCAATAGTTCAATCAAAAACTCAATGTCTCTATCCGGTGGCATGCCTGGCAACTCTTCCGGAAATACATCAGGAAAATCCTTCACCACTGGTACTTCTTCCTGCACCACTCCTGATAAGCAATTCACTTGTGTCCTGTTTGGCACATGCCGGGATACATACTTGATCCTTCTTCCTTCTGGTGTGGTAAGCAAAATTGTCTTACTGGCGCAATCGATGTTTCCTCCATACATCGACAGCCAATCCATACCAAGAATCACATCCAGACCTTGGGATTCCAGAATAATTAAATCCGTTGGGAATACATGCCTTCCTATACTCAATGGTACTTGAAAACATCCTTGTCTGGCCATGTATTCTGCTCCTGGCGAGCTTACTAGCATAGGTGTTTTAAGAATCCTAGTGGGCAGGCTATGCTTTTCCACAAATCCCCTTGATATGTATGAATGCGATGCACCAGTATCAAAAAGAACGAGTGCAGTAAATGACTTAACCAAAAACTTACCGATTACTGCATCGGGCCGATCTTCAATCTCCTCCACATTAACGTGGTTCACCTGTCCCCTATTGAAAGGGTTCGGCTTCTTCCCAGAGCTTCCATTGCCATTTACATTCTGGCCTTCAGGACATTCATTGGCATAATGTCCGGTCTTCGAACACTTGAAACAGGTGACTTGACTCAGGTCTCTCTTGGTTGGGGTTGATGGGGTTGTTCGGTTCTGGCCGTTGCTTCCTCCATTCCCATTACCATTCTTGTGGCCATTATGGTTGTGCGAGCTACCTCCTCCATGGGTGTGCTGAAACTTAAATCCCGGTTTAGGGGTAAAACGGGGCTTCTGCTGGGCTCCAGAGTTATACTTCCCCTGTCCATACTTCCTCTTACGGTTCTCAATCTGCTGTTGCTTCCCTTCAATCATGATGGCACGATCTACTAACTCCTGGTAGTTATTGAAACTTGCTACCATCAACGGCATGCTGAACTCATCATTCAGTCCTTCTAGAAACTTCTCCTGCTTAGCTACATCCGTAGCAACGTCATCTGGGGCATAACGGGCTAGCTTACTAAACTCCTCCACATACTGGCCAACAGTCCTTCCTCCTTGGCGTAAGTTGCGAAACTCACGCTTCTTTATGGCCATAGCTCCTGCTGAAACATGGGCAGTGCGGAAAGCTTGCTAAAATTGATCCCATGTGACAGTGTCTACCGGGTAAGTGGCTGTGAAATTCTCCCACCATGCGGCTGCGGGTCCTTCAAGCTGATGTGCTGCAAACTTCACTCTTTCTCCATCTGTGCATCCTGCAGTGGTCAACTCCCTTCCTATCTTGCGGAGCCAATCATCTGCTACAATCGGCTCGGTGCTACTGGAGTACACCGGCGGATTTAGTCTAAGGAAACGAGTCAAATGATCCGCAGGTGGTGGTGGTGGGTTGTTGTTGTTGTTCTGCTGATTCTGAACTAACATCTGCATCAATTGATTCTGCTGCTGGATCAACTGAGTGAGCTCTGGTGGAAATCCATTGTCACGTCTCGGAGGCATCTGATGGGTTTAGAAAAGAAGAGAATTTTAGAATAGAATGAGGTCTAAGGGGAATCACTACCCAAATGCACATGAGCAAAAGCACACAAAATCACTCCATTCAATCAAACAAGGCTTACAACGATCTATCTATCGCAAGTGCGTGTACTATAATGTTTAGATGGGGGAAATACTACTAATATGTGGGGGACTTCTAGAAATTTGAACCGGTGGAAGATTCCATGATGTCTGCTCCAGCTTCGTCTTCAAAATCGGGTTCACTTGGATCCGAATCGGTGTCGTCGAGGATGATGTAGTCGTCTGGACATGCGACGTACTTGTCTTCATTCTTGAGCTCCAATTTCTTCTTGAGTTCTTCAATCTCATACTTAAGATCGTTATTGTGCCTTACGACAGCTACGATCTCGTCCATGTAGTCCTTGCGTAGATTCTTCATCTCTCCTTCTAGCTCGATGATCCTTGCCTTCGCATTCTTCAACTCTACCATATCATTGCACATCTGGTTCTCATGGCGTCGAATGTGCTGGTTTAACTCCTGGATAAAAGCTGCAAGGGATCTATCCTTCTTGGGGCTGACTATGTCCCATTTGTCGTCTCGGCGTCCGCAAATCTGGTAGATGGTGTCCTTGAGGTCTTCTTGATAAACTTCTCCAATGCGTCCCATGGTGATGTGAGCTGCCATGCTCTTTCCCAGACTCCAAGTTGGTGCACTGAAAATACTATCTATGGGCTTCGTGATTGGCGCGAATGTTCTTCCCGGAACGTGAGCGTGAATCTTCCAGCGCTCCTCTTCAGGCAGAGTGGCGTTGAAAGTCCCGGTGAAACTTGGTAGTCCAATGTTCAGGTACTTGGTAACTTCCTTCAAGTGAAATCCAAATGGTGTGCCTTCATCCGGTTGGGTGTACTTGATCTTCGCGTCCTTCATCCTAAAGAGTAGAATAGATGAGGAGTTAGAAAATGAGAGGAGAGTAGTGATCTATGGCCTTAACTTAGTGGTCGTGTCCTACAGTCAGCGTGTGCTCTGATACCATCTCTGTAGCGACCTTACCCGAATGGATCACGTCTACTGTGCTACGGTGTCATCCCTGGATCAGTAATGCTGACACCACACAGTACATCGAGGTTTTATAGCAGAGTTGCAATCACACACTTATTACATCGATGGCTCAAAAAGAACTTATTACAATAAATATGGCTTAAGGCCATCTAATAACGATAACAGCGGAAAGCTTGGAAGATAAGTGAGTCCATCAACTCCATCGGCATCACTGAGTATAGAACCACGACCTAAACGCACCTCAATCATCGTCTGAAAAGTCTGCAACACTAACGTTGCAGCCCGAAAACGGGTCAGCACATGGAATATGCTGGCAATGTAACACATAGAGAGTAATGAAACAATAAGCCTATACTACATGCATTATGGCTGGTGGTAAGGCTCTATGGTTACAGTTTTGCGAAAAGCCAATTTTTCCCTACATCAAAGGAATAATTTTGTTTAACTATCATGGTGGTTGTTAAACATTGAGAATGGTTGACAGCATCCTCAATCCCAATTTAAAAGTACTCATTAAAACCCAATAGCTTTTATTAGAGGTAACATGTTGAGATTCACAAAGATATTCAAGTACTAGATACTCAAAATGTCCATAACCGGGGACACGGCTAATCATGATTAGTTTGTTACTCTGCAGAGGTTTGCGCACTTTTCCGCACATGACTCGATCGCCTCCGTTTGTTTTCTCGCACTACATGGTGTTTGAGAAACGGATGACCGAGACATAGTCTTTCAGAAGCACTAGCACCTTACATGTGGGGTAGACCGGTACACCTACATCCCCTACATCTGCTAGTCCACCCCGTAAGAGTTCGCACAACTTAGTCAACTATGCTAGAGCCCATAGTAGCATGTGGCTGCACACGGAAGTTTCTAGCATGAAAGATCTTATGATCCCTTAGAGCCTGGGTGGCGGTCTGAAAAAAAAACAGGCAAGTCCTGATAGACATCAGGTGCCTCAATCCACCCAGATGTGTGTTTAGGTTGCCACCTTATATAAGCCATTAATTAACAATCTCACATCTGTCATGGATATTCACTCACCCAATCCATGTCTACTAGCATAGCATAGCATAATAAGCAAACGTAGAAGTAACTCCCAAGGTTTCATAAGTAACAGGTAATAGGTACTACCTCAATTCTACTTCCCAACCCACAATTTAATTAGATCCTAACAATGCAAGTGTTTGAGGGTTTGATCTAATGCAATAAAACTGGGTAGTAGGAAAGATATGATCAAGTGTTACTTGCCTTGCTGATGATCCACGAGTCCTAGGGTTTCGAAGTAACAAGCGGCGCAATCCGGGTAATCTATCGCAGACAAACAACAAGCATACAATAAGTACTCATCTAATGCACAGGGAAATCTCGAATAAAAGATCTAACCAGAGAGTTCAACTTAAGAACCCTGGTTGCAAAAGAATTGAATCAAATAAAGCATCGAAAGTCAAACGACGAAAGAAAACAACTCGGTTCTAGCAAGTTGAAACTAGGTCAAAATTTTACAGTAACAAAACTTAGTTTAAGTTGGTTAGTCGGAACGGCGGTTTCGAGGCGAAACTCCAAGCATTTGAATCACCTGATTCCGATAAACGAGCAAGAAGATAGACTAGAAAGAAGATCGGATCTGAAATCACGATCGGAAGAATCGCGGAATAAATCCGACGAGAAAAGAGAACGACGAACGGTTAAACGAACGGACGTTCATTAACCTAGAAGAATCCGGTGATCACGTTCGTTAGGACGAACGGTCCGGCGAACGGTAAAAAGGCAACTAAATCGGAGAAGAAAACGAATCCGATCTAGGGTTTCGGAGAAGAAATCCGAACAAAAAACTGATCTAGAAAACCGGAACGGTTTAGAGAAGAAAAGAATCGGAATGATTAGAAGAAAACGATCCGAGAAAAGAAAAGGTGACGCGGCGCGGGGCTAGTACCTCGAAGAGCGAGGGGCTCCGGCGGCGGCGTAAGGCGGCGGCGGCGTTGGGTGTGGGGTGGCGCGGTGGTGAGGCGGCGGCGGCGTTGGGTGGCGCGGTGGTGAGGCGGCGGCGGCTGGGTGGCGCGGTGGTGAGGCGGAGG
>NW_025232754.1:8078-9130 GCF_018294505.1 Triticum aestivum | reverse complement strand
TCGATATTTTCAGAGTTCATTTTGTAGTGATTTTCAATTTCATGGTCATTTAGCTCTCTAAACAAATCGGTAAATGACTGAAAAATAGCAAATGATGTCAGAAAGTGTTGGAAATTGATGACGTCGCTTGAATGGTGTGTACGGAACGCAAAAAAAGTCTGGAGTTGTAATAAGTTTTAAAAAATGAAGTGCCAGTGTAACAGATGAGTTCTCGTCCGAAACCCTGATACTCCGAAAGAGATTGTCCAGTTTGTACACGAAGTGCGTCCAGTTTTTGCCGTAACCCTCTCTACTCTTTTGCACATCCTATGTGGGTGAAATGATAATACCATGCCAAGTTTCGGCATTTTCAGAGTTCATTTTGTAGTGATTTTCAATTTCACGGTCATTTAGCTCTCTAAACAAATCGGTAAATGACTAAAAATAGCAAATGATGTCAGAAAGTTTTGGGAATTGATGATGTCGCTTTCAATGGTGTGTACGGAAAGCAAAAAAAGTCTGGAGTTGTAATAAGTTTAAAAAAATGAAGTGCAAATGTAACGGATGAGTTCTCGTCAGAAACCCTGATACTTCGAAAGAGATTGTCCAGTTTGTACACGAAGTGCGTCCAGTTTTTGCCGCAACCCTCCCTACTCTTTTGCACATGCTATGTGGGTGAAATTATGACACCATGCCAAGTTTCGACATTTTCAGAGTTCATTTTGTAGTGATTTTCAATTTCACGGTCATTTAGCTCTCTAAAGAAATCGGTAAATGACTAAAAAATAGCAAATGATGTCAGAAAGTGTTGAAAATTGATGACGTTGCTTTGAATGGTGCGTACGGAATGCAAAAAAAGTCTGGAGTTGTAATAAGTTTAAAAAATGAAGTGCCAGTGTAACAGATGAGTTCTCGTCCGAAACCCTGATACTCCGAAAGAGATTTTCCAGTGTGTACACGAAGTGCGTCCAGTTTTTGCCGTAACCCTCTCTACTCTTTTGCACATCCTATGTCGGTGAAATGATGATACCGTGCCAAGTTTCGGCATTTTCAGAGTTCATTTTGTAGTGATT
>NW_025232754.1:7174-8068 GCF_018294505.1 Triticum aestivum | reverse complement strand
GCTTTGAATGGTGTGTACGGAACGCAAAAAAAGTCTGGAGTTGTAATAAGTTTAAAAAAAATGAAGTGCCCCTGTAACAGATGAGTTCTCGTCAGAAACCGTGATACTTCGAAAGACATTGTCCAGTTTGTACACGAAGTGCGTCCAGTTTTTGCCGTAACCCTCTCTACTCTTTTGCACATGCTATGTGGGTGAAATGATGACACCATGCCAAGTTTCGACATTTTCAGAGTTCATTTTGTAGTGATTTTCAATTTACGGTCATTTAGCTCTCTAAACAAATCGGTAAATGACTAAAAAATAGCAAATGATGTCAGAAAGTGTTGAAAATTGATGACGTCGCTTTGAATGGTGTGTACGGAACGCAAAAAAAGTCTGGAGTTGTAATAAGTTTAAAAAAAATGAAGTGCGCATGTAACAGATGAGTTCTCGTCAGAAACCATGATAATTCGAAAGAGATTGTCCAGTTTGTACACGAAGTGCGTCCAGTTTTTGCCATAACTCTCTCTACTCTTTTGCACATGCTGTGTGGGTGAAATTATGACACCATGCCAAGTTTCGACATTTTCAGAGTTCATTTTGTAGTGATTTTCAATTTCACGGTCATTTAGCTCTCTAAACAAATCGGTAAATGACTAAAAAATAGCAAACGATGTCAGAAAGTGTTGAAAATTGATGACGTCGCTTTGAATGGTGCGTACGGCACGCAAAAAAAGTCTGGAGTTGTAATAAGTTTAAAAAATGAAGTGCCAGTGTAACAGATGAGTTCTCGTTCGAAACCCTGATACTCCGAAAGAGATTGTCCAGTTTGTACACGAAGTGCGTCCAGTTTGTGCGGTAACCCAATCTACTCTTTTGCACATCCTATGTGGGTGAAATGATGATACCGTGCCA
>NW_025232754.1:6596-7164 GCF_018294505.1 Triticum aestivum | reverse complement strand
TGAAAATTGATGACGTCGCTTTGAATGGTGTGTACGGAACGCAAAAAAAGTCTGGAGTTGTAATAAGTTTAAAAAAATGAAGTGCCCCTGTAACAGATGAGTTCTCGTCAGAAACCGTGATACTTCGAAAGAGATTGTCCAGTTTGTACACGAAGTGCGTCCAGTTTTTGCCGTAACCCTCTCTACTCTTTTGCACATGCTATGTGGGTGAAATGATGACACCATGCCAAGTTTCGACATTTTCAGAGTTCATTTTGTAGTGATTTTCAATTTCACGGTCATTTAGCTCTCTAAACAAATCGGTAAATGACTAAAAAATAGCAAATGATGTCAGAAAGTGTTGAAAATTGATGACGTCGCTTTGAATGGTGCGTACGGAACGCAAAAAAAGTCTGGAGTTGTAATAAGTTTAAAAAATGAAGTGCCAGTGTAACAGATGAGTTCTTGTTCGAAACCCTGATACTCCGAAAGAGATTGTCCAGTTTGTACACGAAGTGCGTCCAGTTTGTGCGGTAACCCAATCTACTCTTTTGCACATCCTATGTGGGTGAAATGATGATACCGTGCC
>NW_025232754.1:0-1121 GCF_018294505.1 Triticum aestivum | reverse complement strand
AATTGATGACGTCGCTTTGAATGGTGCGTACGAAACGCAAAAAAAGTCTGGAGTTGTAATAAGTTTAAAAAATGAAGTGCCAGTGTAACAGATGAGTTCTCGTCCGAAACCCTGATACTCCGAAAGAGATTGTCCAGTTTGTACACGAAGTGCGTCCAGTTTTTGCCGTAACCCAATCTACTCTTTTGCACATCCTATGTGGGTGAAATGATGATACCATGACAAGTTTCGACATTTTCAGAGTTCATTTTGTAGTGATTTTCAATTTCACGGTCATTTAGCTCTCTAAACAAATCGGTAAATGACTAAAAAATAGCAAATGATGTCAGAAAGTTTTGAAAATTGATGACGTCGCTTTGAATGGTGTGTACGGAACGCAAAAAAAGTCTGGAGTTGTAATAAGTTTAAAAAAATGAAGTGCACATGTAATGGATGAGTTCTCGTAAGAAACCCTGATACTTCGAAACAGATTGTCCAGTTTGTCCAGTTTGTACACGAAGTGCGTCCAGTTTTTGCCGTAACCCTCTCTACTCTTTTGCACATCCTATGTGGGTGAAATGATGATACCATGCCAAGTTTCGACATTTTCAGAGTTCGTTTTGTACTGATTTTTAATTTCACGGTCATTTAGCTCTCTAAACAAATCGGTAAATGACTGAAAAATAGCAAATGATGTCAGAAAGTGTTGGAAATTGATGACGTCGCTTGAATGGTGTGTACGGAACGCAAAAAAAGTCTGGAGTTGTAATAAGTTTAAAAAAATGAAGTGCCAGTGTAACAGATGAGTTCTCGTCCGAAACCCTGATACTCTGAAAGAGATTGTCCAGTTTGTGCACGAAGTGCGTCCAGTTTTTGCCGTAACCCTCTCTACTCTTTTGCACATGCTATGTGGGTGAAATGATGACACCATGCCAAGTTTCAACATTTTCAGAGTTCATTTTGTAGTGATTTTCAATTTCACGGTCATTTAGCTCTCTAAACAAATCGGTCAATGACTAAAAAATAGCAAATGATGTCAGAAAGTGTTGAAAATTGATGACGTCGCTTTGAATAGTGCGTACGGAACGCAAAAAAAGTCTGAAGTTGTAATAAGTTTTAAAAAATGAAGTGCGAGTGTAACA
>NW_025232753.1:8547-9133 GCF_018294505.1 Triticum aestivum | reverse complement strand
TCATTATTTTCATATTTGGGATTTCTCAAATTTTGAAAATAGGATTATTTGGATTTATTTAATTATCTTCATAAAGTTTTTCCTATAAAAATTTTGAGAGAGGGAATAATATGACTTTCCCAAATTTAGGAAAAATAATTCCATTTTGGGTTTTGCCGGAGTTTTATTTGCGTTTTATTTGCCTTAGGGAAAATGCGTGTTTTTAAAAAATTTGCATTTAGGCCCCGAGTAAAGTTCATTTTTGTTCGACTCATTTTTAGGAGTCGGGGAAAGTTTACTGTATTAATTTTGGAGTTCGTTTAGATTTTTTTTGTCTCTCTGCGCGCGAGACCGTTTTAAAAAAAAACAAAAAAAAACTGCAGCGCCTTGGGCCAAAGGCCCAAGCTGCTAGCCGCCGGCCGGCCAAGGTCACCGCGCGCGCACGCACCAAGGGGGCCAGGGAGCCACTCCTTTTCCTTGTCCTAGTAGGACTCTTTTCCCTACTTCGTTTATTCCGTATCTAATCCTAGATCTATTCCTAATCCTAATCTATTTCTTGTCCCCTACCCCAAGCCAAACCCTCCCCTCCCCAATATAAATACCCAAG
>NW_025232753.1:1185-8207 GCF_018294505.1 Triticum aestivum | reverse complement strand
CCGCCACCCTCACCCGCCGCCGCCTTACGACGCCGCCGGAGCCCCTTGCTCTTCGAGGTACTAGCCCCGCGCCGCGTCACCTTTTCTTTTCTCGGATCGTTTTCTTCTAATCGTTCCGATTCTTTTCTTCTCTAAACCGTTCCGGTTTTCTAGATCGGTTTTTCGTTCGGTTTTCTTCTCCGAAACACTAGATCGGATTTGTTTTCTTTTCCGATTTAGTTGCCTTTGGACCGTTCGCCGGACCGTTCGTCTTAACGAACGTGATCACATGATCGCCTCGGTTAATGAACGTCTGTTCGTTTAACCGTTCGTCGTTCTCTTTTCTCGTCGGATTTATTCCGCGATTCTTCCGATCGTGATTTCAGATCCGATCTTCTTTCTAGTCTATCTTCTTGCTCGTTTATCGGAATCAGGTGATTCAAATGCCTGGAGTTTCGCCTCGAAACCGCCGTTCCGACTAACCAACTTAAACTAAGTTTTGTTACTGTAAAAAATTTGACCTAGTTTCAACTTGCTAGAACCGAGTTGTTTTCTTTCGTCGTTTGACTTTCGATGCTTTATTTGATTCGATTCTTTTGCAACCAGGGTTCTTAAGTTGAACTCTTTGGTTAGATCTTTTATTCGAGATTTCCCTGTGCATTAGATGAGTACTTAATGTATGCTTGTTGTTTGTCTGCGTTAGATCACCCGGAGTGCGCCGCTTGTTACTTCGAATCTCTAGGTCACGCGGATCATCAGCAAGGCAAGTAACACTTGATCATATCTCTCCTACTACCCAGTTTTATTGCATTAGATCAAACCCTCAAACACTTGCATTGTTTAGGATCTAAATTAAATTGTGGGATTGGGAAGTAGAATTGAGGTAGTACCTATTACCTGTTACTTATGAAACCTTGGGAGTTACTTCTACGTTTGCTTATTATGCTATGCTATGCTAGTAGACGTGGATTGGGTGAGTGAATATCCATGACAGATGTGAGATTGTTAATTAATGGTTTATCTAAGGTGGCAACCTAAACACACATCTGGGTGGATTGAGGCACCTGGTTTCCATCAGGACTTGCCTGTATTTCTTCGGACCGCCACCCAGGCTCTAAGGGATCATAAGATATTTCAAACTGGAAACTTCCGTGTGCAGCCACAAGCCAATTATGGGCTCTGGCATAGTTGATTAAGTTGTGCGAACTCTTACGGGTAGGCTAGCTGATGTAGGGGATGTAGGTTGGTACGGTCTACCCACATGTAAGGTGCTAGCGCTTCTGAAAGACTATGTCTCGGTCATCCGTTTCTCAAACACCATGCAGTGCGAGAACCAAGCGGAGGCGATCGAGTCTTGTGGGGAAAAGTGCGCAAGCCTCTGCAGAGTGTATAAACTAATCATGATTAGCCGTGTCCCCGGTTATGGACGTTTTGAGTATCTGGTAATTGAATATCATGTGAATCTCAACATGTTACCTCTAATAAAAGCTATTGGGTTTTAATGAGTACTTTTAATTGGGATTGAGGATGCTGTCAACCATTCTCAATGTTTAACAACCACCATGATAGTTAAACAAAATTATTCCTTTGATGTAGGGAAAAATTGGCTTTTCGCAAAACTGTAACCATAGAGCCTTACCACCAGCCAAATATGCATGTAGAATAGGCTTATTGTTTCATTACTCTCTATGTGTTACATTGCCAGCATATTCCATGTGCTGACCCGTTTTCGGGCTGCAACTTTCATGTTGCAGACTTTTCAGACGACGAGTAATGAATTTAGGTCGTGGTTCTATACTCAGTGATGCCGATGGAGTTGATGGACTCACTTATCTTCCAAGCCTTCCGCTGTTATCGTTATTAGATGGCCTTAAGCCATATTTATTGTAATAAGTCCTCTTCTGGACAATCGATGTAATAAGTGTGTGATTGCTACTCTGCTATAAATCCTTTGAAGTACTGTGTGGTGTCAGCATTACTGATCCAGGGATGACACCTGAGCACAGAGACTTGATCCATTCGGGTCTGGTCGCTACAGAGATGGTATCAGAGCACACGCTGACTGTAGGACACGACCACTAAGTTAAAGCCATAGATCACTACTCTCCTCTCATTTTCTAACTCCTCATCTATTCTACTCTTTAGGATGAAGGACGCGAAGATCAAGTACCCCCAACCGGATGAAGGCACACCATTTGGATTTCACTTGAAGGAAGTTACCAAGTACCTGAACATTGGACTACCAAGTTTCACCGGGACTTTCAACGCCACTCTGCCTGAAGAGGAGCGCTGGAAGATTCACGCTCATGTTTCGGAAAGAACATTCGCGCCAATCACGAAGCCCATAGATAGTGTTTTCAGTGCACCAACTTGGAGTCTGGGAAAGAGCATGGCAGCTCATATCACCATGGGACGCATTGGAGAAGTTTATCAAGAAGACCTCAAGGACACCATCTACCAGATTTGCGGACGCCGAGACGACAAATGGGACATAGTCAGCCCCAAGAAGGATAGATCCATTGCAGCTTTTATCCAGGAGTTAAACCAGCACATTCGACACCATGAGAACCAGATGTGCAATGATGTGGTAGAGTTGAAGAATGCGAAGGCAAGGATCATCGAGCTAGAAGGAGAACTAAAGTCTACACGCAAGGACTACATGGACGAGATCGTAGCTCTAGCAAGGCGCAATTACGATCTTAAGCAGGAGATCGAAGAACTCAAGAAGAAGTTAGCATCCCAGGAGGACGACAAGTACGTCGCATGTCCAGACAACTACATCATCCTCGACGACACCGATTCGGATCCAAGTGAACCCGACTTCGAAGACGAAGCTGGAGCAGACATCATGGAATCTTCCACCGGTTCAAATTTCTAGATGACCACCACATATTAGTAGTATTTCCCCCCATGTAAACATTATAGTACACGCACTTGCGATAGTTAGATCGTTGTAAGCCTTGTTTGATTGAATGGAGTGATTTTGTGTGCATTTGCTCATGTGCATTTGGGTAGTGATTCCCCTTAGACCTCATTCTATTCTAATTTCTCTTCTTTTCTAAACCCATCAGATGCCTCCGAGACGTGACCCTGGATTCGTTTTCCCGCTAGAGATCACCCAACTGATCCAGCAGCAGAACACCCTGATTCAAACATTGGTGCAGAACCAGGGCAACAACAACAACAACCCACCCCCACCACCTGCAGATCATCTCACTCGTTTCCTTAGACTAAATCCGCCGGTGTACTCCAGTAGCACCGAGCCGATTGTAGCAGATGATTGGCTCCGCAAGATAGGAAGGGAGTTGACCACTGCAGGATGCACAGATGGAGAAAGAGTGAATTTTGCAGCACATCAGCTTGAAGGACCCGCAGCCGCATGGTGGGAGAATTTCACAGTCACTTACCCGGTAGACACTGTCACATGGGATCAATTTCAGCAAGCTTTTCGCACTGCCCATGTCTCAGCAGGAGCCATGGCCATGAAGAAGCGTGAGTTTCGCAACTTACGCCAAGGAGGAAGGACTGTTGGCTAGTACGTGGATGACTTTAGCAAATTAGCACGTTACGCCCCAGATGACATTGCTACAGATGCGGCTAAACAGGAGAAGTTTCTAGAAGGACTGAATGATGAGTTCAGCATGCCGTTGATGGTAGCAAGTTTCAATAACTACCAGGAGTTAGTAGACCGAGCCCTTATGATTGAAGGAAAGCAGCAGCAAATTGAGAACCGCAAGCGAAAGTATGGACAAGGGAAGTATAACTCTGGAGCTCAGCAGAAGACTCGTTATACCCCTAAATCAGGAATTCAGTTTCAGCATACCCATGGAGGAGGTAATTCGCACAACCATAATGGCACTAAGAATGGGAACGGGAATGGAGGAAGCAACGGATAGAATCGCACCAACCCGTCAACACCATCCAAGGCAGACTTGAGTCACATTACTTGCTTTAAGTGCCGCAAGACGGGGCATTATGCAAATGACTGTCCAGAAGGCCAGAATGGAAATGGCAATGGAAGCTCTGGAAAGAAGCCCAACCCTTTCAACAGGGGACAGGTGAACCACATTGATGTGAAGGAGATTGAAGATCAGCCCGATGCAGTAATCGGTAAGTTTTTGGTTAAGTCATTTACTGCAGTTGTTCTTTTCGATACTGGTGCATCACATTCATACATATCAAGGGAATTTGTGGATAAGTATGAGTTACCGACCCAAGCCCTTAGGTCACCCATGCTAGTAACCTCACCCGGAGCAGAGTACATGGCTAGTAAATGGTGTGATCGACTGCCACTAAGGATTGGACACTATGTTTTCCCCTCAGACCTAATAGTACTGGAATCCCAAGGAACTGATGTGATATTAGGAATGGATTGGTTATCAAAGTATGGAGGAAACATTGATTGCTCCACTAGATCAATTTTGCTCACCACACCAGAAGGAAGAAGGATTAAGTATGTATCACGGCACGAGCCGAGGAGAGCACAAGTAAATTGCTTATCAGGAGTGGTGCAGGAAGAAGTACCAGTGGTGAAGGATTTTCCTGATGTATTTCCGGAAGAGTTGCCAGGCATGCCACCGGATAGAGACATTGAGTTTTTGATTGAACTATTGCCAGGAACAGGCCCGATATCGAAACGACCATACAGGATGCCAGCACAAGATTTGACAGAAATCAAGAAGCAGATTAAGGAGCTATTAGATAAAGGTTATATACGCCCAAGCTCTTCACCTTGGGGATCACCCGTTTTGTTAGTGGAGAAGAAGGATGGATCTTTGAGAATGGTTGTTGATTATCGTGAATTGAATGCGGTAACAATCAAGAACAAGTACCCATTACCAATGATAAATGATCTGTTTGATCGTTTGCAAGGAGCCAAAGTGTTTTCCAAGATCGACTTGCGATCAGGGTACCATCAGTTGAAGATTCGGGAGCAAGACATACCCAAGACTGCATTTACCACGAGATATGGACTGTATGAGTATACCGTTATGTCATTTGGACTGACTAACGCACCAGCTTATTTCATGAACCTGATGAACAAAGTGTTTATGGAGTTTTTGGATAAGTTCGTCGTGGTGTTCATAGATGACATTTTGATTTTCTCGAAGAATGAAGAGGAACACAAGGAACAATTGCGATTGGTTTTGGAGAAGCTAAGAGAACATCAGAAGCCGGCAGGATTGTTACAACCGTTGCCGATACCCGAATGGAAGTGGGATAAACTAGGCATGGATTTCATCACAGGTTTGCCAAAGACCCGTTCAGGATATGACTCGATTTGGGTTATAGTCGACCGTTTAACAAAGGTAGCTCATTTCATTCCAGTCAAGACTACCTATAGCAGTGCTAAGTTGGCAAAGATATACATGACCAGAATTGTGTGTTTACACGGAGTTCCGAGGAGCATCGTATCAGATAGAGGAACCCAGTTTACCTCGAAATTTTGGAACCAGTTGCACGAGACATTGGGAACTAGATTGGAATTCAGTACAGCTTTCCACCCACAGACCGATGGACAGACTGAGAGAGTCAATCAGATTTTGGAAGATATGCTGAGAGCTTGTGCACTAGATTTTGGATCTAGCTGGGATGATAATTTGCCGTATGCAGAATTTTCCTACAACAATAGTTACCAAATCAGCTTGAAGATGGCACCTTTCGAGGCTCTGTATGGAAGAAGGTGCAGGACACCGTTGTCATGGGACGAAACTGGAGATCGTCAGTTGTTTGGACCAGATTTGATTAAGGAGTCTGAACAGAAGGTTAAGTTGATTCGAGACAGGCTCAAGGTAGCCCAGTCCAGACAGAAGAGCTATGCCGATTCAAAGCGCAAAGCGATTGAGTATGAAGTTGGAGACAGAGTATATCTCAGAGTATCCCCGCTTCGAGGAGTTAAGCGTTTTGGAGTTAAAGGAAAGTTAGCACCCCGTTTCGTTGGACCGTATAAGATTTTGCAACGTATGGGAGAAGTTGCTTATAAGTTGGAATTGCCAGAAGGACTGTCAGGAGTTCATGATGTATTCCATGTTTCTCAGTTGAAGAAATGCCACCCAGAGATAGCAGAGGTACCGTTAAGAGACACAGTGCCACTGGAAGCAATTCAGTTGAAGGATGACTTGACATATGAGGAAAAACCTGTTAAGATTCTCGATTATGCCAGCAGAGTTACCTGCAGCAAAGTTATCAAGTTTTGTAAAGTTCAGTGGAGCCACCACACTTAGGATGAAGCCACCTGGAAAAGAGAGGAAGTTTTGCTCAAGGACCACCCTCACCTATTTTCTAGCCAACCCGAATCTCGAGGGCGAGATTCATCTTAAGGGGGTAGGTTTGTAACATCCCAAATTTTCAATTTGGAATGTTATACATTAGGTCATCATGCATATCATATTTTTCTCGCATTTTCCGATCCTACAAAATTTCACGCAACTCAAGGACCCTCGGAGAGAGTTGGAAGTTTCATTATTTTCATATTTGGGATTTCTCAAATTTTGAAAATAGGATCATTTGGATTTATTTAATTATCTTCATAAAGTTTTTCCTATAAAAATTTTGAGAGAGGGAATAATATGACTTTCCCAAATTTAGGAAAAATAAATCCATTTTGGGTTTTGCCGGAGTTTTATTTGCGTTTTATTTGCCTTAGGGAAAATGCGTGTTTTTAAAAAATTTGCATTTAGGCCCCGAGTAAAGTTCATTTTTGTTCGACTCATTTTTAGGAGTCGGGGAAAGTTTACTGTATTAATTTTGGAGTTCGTTTAGATTTTTTTTGTCTCTCTGTGCGCGAGACCGTTTTAAAAAAAACAAAAAAAACTGCAGCGCCTTGGGCCAAAGGCCCAAGCTGCTAGCCGCCGGCCGGCCAAGGTCACCGCGCGCGCACGCACCAAGGGGGCCAGGGAGCCACTCCTTTTCCTTGTCCTAGTAGGACTCTTTTCCCTACTTCGTTTATTCCGTATCTAATCCTAGATCTATTCCTAATCCTAATCTATTTCTTGTCCCCTACCCCAAGCCAAACCCTCCCCTCCCCAATATAAATACCCAAG
>NW_025232753.1:0-1138 GCF_018294505.1 Triticum aestivum | reverse complement strand
ACCGCGCCACCCAACGCCGCCGCCGCCACCCTCACCCGCCGCCGCCTTACGCCGCCGCCGGAGCCCCTCGCTCTTCGAGGTACTAGCCCCGCGCCGCGTCACCTTTTCTTTTCTCGGATCGTTTTCTTCTAATCGTTCCGATTCTTTTCTTCTCTAAACCGTTCCGGTTTTCTAGATCGGTTTTTCGTTCGGTTTTCTTCTCCGAAACACTAGATCAGATTTGTTTTCTTTTCCGATTTAGTTGCCTTTGGACCGTTCGCCGGACCGTTCGTCTTAACGAACGTGATCACCTGATCGCCTCGGTTAATGAACGTCTGTTCGTTTAACCGTTCGTCGTTCTCTTTTCTCGTCGGATTTATTCCGCGATTCTTCCGATCGTGATTTCAGATCCGATCTTCTTTCTAGTCTATCTTCTTGCTCGTTTATCGGAATCAGGTGATTCAAATGCCTGGAGTTTCGCCTCGAAACCGCCGTTTCGACTAACCAACTTAAACTAAGTTTTGTTACTGTAAAAAATTTGACCTAGTTTCAACTTGCTAGAACCGAGTTGTTTTCTTTCGTCGTTTGACTTTCGATGCTTTATTTGATTCGATTCTTTTGCAACCAGGGTTCTTAAGTTGAACTCTTTGGTTAGATCTTTTATTCGAGATTTCCCTGTGCATTAGATGAGTACTTAATGTATGCTTGTTGTTTGTCTGCGTTAGATCACCCGGAGTGCGCCGCTTGTTACTTCGAATCTCTAGGTCACGCGGATCATCAGCAAGGCAAGTAACACTTGATCATATCTCTCCTACTACCCAGTTTTATTGCATTAGATCAAACCCTCAAACACTTGCATTGTTTAGGATCTAAATTAAATTGTGGGATTGGGAAGTAGAATTGAGGTAGTACCTATTACCTGTTACTTATGAAACCTTGGGAGTTACTTCTACGTTTGCTTATTATGCTATGCTATGCTAGTAGACGTGGATTGGGTGAGTGAATATCCATGACAGATGTGAGATTGTTAATTAATGGTTTATCTAAGGTGGCAACCTAAACACACATCTGGGTGGATTGAGGCACCTGGTTTCCATCAGGACTTGCCTGTATTTCTTCGGACCGCCACCCAGGCTCTAAGGGATCATAAGATATTTCA
>NW_025232752.1:8129-9133 GCF_018294505.1 Triticum aestivum | reverse complement strand
GTCCATTTTGTATAGGAAGTGCATCCAGTTTTTGCCGTAACCCTCTCAACTTTCTTGCACATGCTATGAGGATGAAATGATGATACCATGCCAACTTTCAACCTTTTCAGAGTTCATTTGAAATTCTTTTCAATTTTAGGGTCTTATAGCTCAAAATATTTAGTAAATGCATGAAAAATAACAAATGAAGTCAGAAAGGATTGAAAAATGACGATGTGGCTTTGAATGGTGCATTTTGAACACACAAAAATTCAGGAGTTCAAATAAGTTTAAAAAATGTAATCCCTTTGTAACAGACGAGTTTCCGTATGAAATCCTGATACTTTGAAAGAGATTGTCCATTTTGTACACGAAGTGCATGCAGTTTTTGCCGTAACCCTCTCAACTTTCTTGCACATGCTATGTGGATGAAAGGATGATACCATGCCAAGTTTCAACCTTTTCAGAGTTCATTTGAAATGCTTTTCAATTTTAGGGTCTTATAGCTCAAAATAATTAGTAAACGCATGAAAAATAACAAATGAAGTCAGAAAGGAATGAAAAATGATGATGTGGCTTTGAATGGTGCATTTTGAACACACAAAAAGTAAGGAGTTCAAATAAGTTTAAAAAAAGTAATCCCTTTGTTACACATTAGTTTCCGTATGAAATCCCGATACTTTGAAAGAGATTGTCCGTTTTGTACACGAAGTGCATCCAGTTTTTGTCGTAACCCTCTCAACTTTCTTGCACATGCTATGTGGATGAAATGATGATACCAGGCCAACTTTCAACCTCTTCAGAGTTCATTTGAAATGCTTTTCAATTTTAGGGTCTTATAGCTCAAAATTATTAGTAAATGCATGAAAAATAACAAATGAAGTCAGAAAGGATTGAAAAATGATGATGTGGCTTTGAATGGTGCATTTTGAACACACAAGAAGTGAGGAGTTCAAATAAGTTTTAAAAAATGAAATCCCTTAGTAACAGACGAGTTTCCGTATGAAATCCTGATACTTTGAAAG
>NW_025232752.1:4372-7815 GCF_018294505.1 Triticum aestivum | reverse complement strand
AAAAAAAGAAATCCCTTTGTAACAGACGAGTTTCCGTATGAAATCCTCATACTTTGAAAGAGATTGTCCGTTTTGTACACGAAGTGCATCCAGTTTTTGCCGTAACTCTCTCAACTTTCTTGCACATGCTATCTGGATGAAATGATGATACCATGCCAACTTTCAACCTTTTCAGAGTTTATTTGAAATGCTTTTCAATTTTAGGGTCTTATAGCTCAAAATAATTAGTAAATGCATGAAAAATAACAAATGAAGTCAGAAAGGATTGAAAAATGATGATGTGGCTTTGAATGGTGCATTTTGAACACACAAAAAATCAGGAGTTCGAATAAGTTTTAAAAAATGAAATCACTTTGTAACAGACGAGTTTCCGTCTGAAATCCTCATACTTTGAAAGAGATTGTCCGTTTTGTACACGAAGTGCATCCAGTTTTTGCCGTAACCCTCTCAACTTTCTTGCACATGCTATGTGGACGAAATGATGATACCAGGCCAACTTTCAACCTTTTCAGAGTTCATTTGAAATGCTTTTCAATTTTAGGGTCTTATAGCTCAAAATAATTAGTAAATGCATGAAAAATAACAAATGAAGTCAGAAAGGATTGAAAAATGATGATGTGGCTTTGAATGGTGCATTTTGAACACACAAAAAGTCAGGAGTTGAAATAAGTTTTAAAAAATGAAATCCCTTTGTAACAGATGAGTTTCCGTATGAAATCCTGATACTTTGAAAGAGATTGTCCGTTTTGTACACGAAGTGCATCCAGTTTTTGCCGTAACCCTCTCAAGTTTCTTGCACTTGCTATGTGGATGAAAGGATGATACCATGCCAACTTTCAACCTTTTCAGAGTTCATTTGAAATGCTTTTCAATTTTAGGGTCTTATAGCTCAAAATAATTAGTAAATGCATGAAAAATAACAAATGAAGTCAGAAAGGATTGAAAAATGATGATGTGGCTTTGAATGGTGCATTTTGAACACTCAAAAAGTCAGGAGTTCAAATAAGTTTTGAAAAATGAAATCCCTTTGTAACAGACGAGTTTCCGTATGAAATCCTGATACTTTGAAGGAGATTGTCCGTTTTGTACACGAAGTGCATCCAGTTTTTGCCGTAACCCTCTCAACTTTCTTGCACATGCTATGTGGATGAAATGATGATACCATGCCAACTTTCAACCTTTTCAGAGTTCATTTGAAATGCTTTTCAATTTTAGGGTCTTATAGCTCAAAATAATTAGTAAATGCATGAAAAATAACAAATGAAGTCAGAAAGGATTGAAAAATGATGATGTGTCTTTGAATGGTGCATTTTGAACACACAAAAAGTCAGGAGTTCAAATAAGTTTTAAAAAATGAAATCCCTTTGTAACAGACGAGTTTCCGGATGAAATCCTGATACTTTGAAAGGGATTGTCCGTTTTGTACACGAAGTGCATCCAGTTTTTGCCGTAACCCTCTCAACTTTCTTGCACATGCTATGTGGATGAAATGATGATATCATGCCAACTTTCAACCTTTTCAGAGTTCATTTGAAATGCTTTTCAATTTTAGGGTCTTATAGCTCAAAATAATTAGTAAATGCATGAAAAATAACAAATGAAGTCAGAAAGGATTGAAAAATGATGACGTGGCTTTGAATGGTGCATTTTGAACACACAAAAAGTCAGGAGTTCAAATAAGTTTTAAAAAATGAAATCCCTTTGTAACAGACGAGTTTCCGGATGAAATCCTGATACTTTGAAAGGGATTGTCCGTTTTGTACACGAAGTGCATCCAGTTTTTGCCGTAACCCTCTCAACTTTCTTGCACATGCTATGTGGATGAAATGATGATATCATGCCAACTTTCAACCTTTTCAGAGTTCATTTGAAATGCTTTTCAATTTTAGGGTCTTATAGCTCAAAATAATTAGTAAATGCATGAAAAATAACAAATGAAGTGAGAAAGGATTGAAAAATGATGATGTGGCTTTGAATGGTGCATTTTGAACACACAAAAACTCAGGAGTTCAAATAAGTTTAAAAAATGAAATCCCTTTGTAACAGACGAGTTTCCGGATGAAATCCTGATACTTTGAAAGAGATTGTCCGTTTTGAACACGAAGTGCATCCAGTTTTAGCCGTAACTCTCTCAACTTTCTTGCACATGCTATGTGGATGAAATGATGATATCATGCCAACTTTCAACCTTTTCAGAGTTCATTTGAAATGCTTTTCAATTTTAGGGTCTTATAGCTCAAAATAATTAGTAAATGCATGAAAAATAACAAATGAAGTGAGAAAGGATTGAAAAATGATGATGTGGCTTTGAATGGTGCATTTTGAACACACAAAAAGTCAGGAATTCAAATAAGTTTTAAAAAATGAAATCCCTTTGTAACAGACGAGTTTCCGGATGAAATCCTGATACTTTGAAAGAGATTGTCCGTTTTGTACACGAAGTGCATCCAGTTTTTGCCGTAACCCTCTCAACTTTCTTACACATGCTATGTGGATGAAATGATGATATCATGCCAACTTTCAACCTTTTCAGAGTTCATTTGAAATGCTTTTCAATTTTAGGGTCTTATAGCTCAAAATAATTAGTAAATGCATGAAAAATAACAAATGAAGTGAGAAAGGATTGAAAAATGATGATGTGGCTTTGAATGGTGCATTTTGAACACACAAAAAGTCAGGACTTCAAATAAGTTTTAAAAAATGAAATCCCTTTGTAACAGACGAGTTTCCGGATGAAATCCTGATACTTTGAAAGAGATTGTCCGTTTTGTACACGAAGTGCATCCAGTTTTTGCCGTAACCCTCTCAACTTTCTTGCACATGCTATGTGGATGAAATGATGATATCATGCCAACTTTCAACCTTTTCAGAGTTCATTTGAAATGCTTTTCAATTTTAGGGTCTTATAGCTCAAAATAATTAGTAAATGCATAAAAATAACAAATGAAGTGAGAAATGATTGAAAAATGATGATGCGGCTTTGAATGGTGCATTTTGAACACACAAAAAGTCAGGATTTTAAATAAGTTTTAAAAAATGAAATCCCTTTGTAACAGACGAGTTTCTGGATGAAATCCTGATACTTTGAAAGGGATTGTCCGTTTTGTACACGAAGTGCATCCAGTTTTTGTCGTAACCCTCTCAACTTTCTTACACATGCTATGTGGATGAAATGATGATATCATGCCAACTTTCAACCTTTTCAGAGTTCATTTGAAATGCTTTTCAATTTTAGGGTCTTATAGCTCAAAATAATTAGTAAATGCATGAAAAATAACAAATGAAGTGAGAAAGGATTGAAAAATGATGATGTGGCTTTGAATGGTGCATTTTGAACACACAAAAACTCAGGAGTTCAAATAAGTTTAAAAAAATGAAATCCCTTTGTAACAGACGAGTTTCCGGATGAAATCCTGATACTTTGAAAGAGATTGTCCGTTTTG
>NW_025232752.1:2245-3397 GCF_018294505.1 Triticum aestivum | reverse complement strand
TGAAATCCTGATACTTTGAAAGAGATTGTCTGTTTTGTACACGAAGTGCATCCAGTTTTTGCCGTAACCCTCTCAACTTTCTTGCACATGCTATGTGGACGAAATGATGATACCAGGCCAACTTTCAACCTTTTCAGAGTTCATTTGAAATGCTTTTCAATTTTAGAGTTTTATTGCTCAAAATAATTAGTAAATGCATGAAAAATAACAAATGAAGTCAGAAAGGATTGAAAAATGATGATGTGGCTTTGAATGGTGCATTTTGAACACACAAAAAGTCAGCAGTTCAAATAAGTTTTAAAAAATGAAATCCCTTTGTAACAGACGAGTTTCCGTATGAAATCCTGATACTTTGAAAGAGATTGTCCGTTTTGTACAGGAAGTGCATCCAGTTTTTGCCGTAACCCTCTCAACTTTCTTGCGCATGCTATGTCGATGAAATGATGATACCATGCCAACTTTCATCCTTTTCAGAGTTCATTTGAAATACATTTCAATTTTAGGGTCTTATAGCTAAAAATATTTAGTAAATGCATGAAAAATAACAAATGAAGTCAGAAAGGATTGAAAAATGATGATGTGACTTTGAATGGTGTATTTTGAACACACAAAACGTCAGGAGTTCAAATAAGTTTTAAAAACTGAAATCCCTTTGTAACAGACGAGTTTCCGTATGAAATCCTGATACTTTGAAAGAGATTGTCCGTTTTGTACACGAAGTGCATCCAGTTTTTGCCATAACCCTCTCAACTTTCTTGCACATGCTATGTGGATGAAATGATGATACCATGCCAACTTTCAACCTTTTCAGACTTCATTTGAAATGCTTTTCAATTTTAGGGTCTTATAGCTCAAAATAATTAGTAAATGCATGAAAAATAACAAATGAAGTCAGAAAGGATTGAAAAATGATGATGTGGCTTTGAATGGTGCAATTTGAACACACAAAAAGTCAGGAGTTCAAATAAGTTTTAAAAAATGAAATCCCTTTGTAACAGACGAGTTTCCGTATGAAATCCTGATACTTTGAAACAGATTGTCCGTTTTGTACACGAAGTGCATCCAGTTTTTGACGTAACCCTCTCAACTTTCTTGCACATGCTATGTGGATGAAATGATGATACCAGGCGAACTTTCATCCTTTTCAGAGTT
>NW_025232752.1:0-1463 GCF_018294505.1 Triticum aestivum | reverse complement strand
TGATGATGCCATGCCAACTTTCAACCTTTTCAAAGTTCATTTGAAATTATTTTCAATTTTAGGGTCTTATAGATCAAAATAATTAGTAAATGCATGAAAAATAACAAATGAAGTCAGAAAGGATTGAAAAATGAAGATGTGGCTTTGAATGGTGCATTTTGAACACACAAAAAGTCAGGAGTTCAAATAAGTTTTAAAAACTGAAATCCCTTTGTAACAGACGAGTTTCCGTATGAAATCCTGATACTTTGAAACAGATTGTCCGTTTTGTACACGAAGTGCATCCAGTTTTTGACGTAACCCTCTCAACTTTCTTGCACATGCTATGTGGATGAAATGATGATACCAGGCCAACTTTCAACCTTTTCAGAGTTCGTTTGAAATGCTTTTCAATTTTAGGGTGTTATAGCTCAAAATAATTAGTAAATGCATGAAAAATAACAAATGAAGTCAGAAAGGATTGAAAAATGATGATGTGGCTTTGAATAGTGCATTTTGAACACACAAGAAGTCAGGAGTTCAAATAAGTTTTAAAAAATGAAATCCCTTTGTAACAGACGAGTTTCCGTATGAAATCCTGATACTTTGAAAGAGATTGTCCATTTTGTACACGAAGTGCATCCAGTTTTTGCCGTAACCCACTCAACTTTCTTGCACATGCTATGTGGATGAAATGATGATACCATGCCAACTTTCAACCTTTTCAGAGTTCATTTGAAATGCTTTTCAATTTTAGGGTCTTATAGCTCAAAATAATTAGTAAATGAATGAAAAATAACAAATGAAGTCAGACAGGATTGAAAAATGATGATGTGGCTTTGAATGGTGCATTTCGCACACACAAAAAGTCAGGAGTTCAAATAAGTTTTAAAAAAATGAAATCCCTTTGTAACAGACGAGTTTCCGTATGAAATCGTGATACTTTGAAAGAGATTGTCCGTTTTCTACACGAAGTGCATCCAGTTTTTTCCGTAACCCTCTCAACTTTCTTGCACATGCTATGTCGATGAAATGATGATACCATGCCAACTTTCAACCTTTTCAGAGTTCATTTGAAATGCTTTTCAATTTTAGGGTCTTATAGCTCAAAATAATTAGTAAATGCATGAAAAATAACAAATGAAGTCGGAAAGGATTGAAAAATGATGATGTGGCTTTGAATGGTGCATTTTGAACACACAAAAAGTCAGGAGTTCTAATAAGTTTTAAGAAATGAAATCGCTTTGTAACAGACGAGTTTCCGTCTGAAATCCTGATACTTTGAAAGAGATTGTCCGTTTTGTACACGAAGTGCATGCAGTTTTTGCCGTAACCCTCTCAACTTTCTTGCACATGCTATGTGGACGAAATGATGATACCAGGCCAACTTTCAACCTTTTCAGAGTTCATTTGAAATGCTTTTCAATTTTATGGTTTTATTGCTCAAAATAATTAGTAAATGCATGAAAAATAACAAATGAAGT
>NW_025232751.1:7762-9136 GCF_018294505.1 Triticum aestivum | reverse complement strand
GAAGGCTTCGGCTGATACCACGACGCCGGGATACCCATAACTACTCCCGCGTAGATGGTTAGTGCGTATAGACCAAATGGCCAGACTCAGATCAAATACCAAGATCTCGTTAAGCGTGTTAAGTATCCGCGAACGCCGACCAGGGCCAGGCCCACCTCTCACCTAGGCGGTCTCAACCTGCCCTGTCGCTCCGCCACAAAGATCCACTTGCGGGTACTCCTACGAGCCGACCCGACTTTAGTCATCACATGTGTCATGTATAAAGTATATAAGTATATACCCGTGATCACCGCCCAGGTGATCACGGCCCGATAGTATAGCACAGCAGACGGACAAGAATGTAGGGCCACTGATGGAAATCTAGCATCCTATACTAAGCATGTAGGATTGCAGGTAAAGGTAACAACAGTAGTAGCAAGGATAGGCTATGCATCAGGATAGGATATCGAAAAGCAGTAACATGCTACACTACTCTAATGCAAGCAGTATAGAGAAGAATAGGCGATATCTGGTGATCAGGGGGGGGGCTTGCCTGGTTGCTCTAGCAAGTAGGAGGGGTCGTCGACCCCGTAGTCGAACTGGGCAGCAGCAGGGGCGGTCTCGTAGTCTACCGGAGAGAAGAGGGGGAAGAAACAGTAAATACAATGCAAACATAAGCATGACGATGCGTGACATGACAATGAGCGGTGCTAGGTGTGCCCTAACGCGACAGTAGGTGGTACCGGCGAAGGGGGGGAACATCCGGGAGGTATTCCCAATGTTTCGCGTTTTCGGACAGACGGACCAGAGGGGGTAAGTTCCTAGTTCGATAGGTTAGGGAGGTGTGGTGGACGAACGGACTGCGTATTCGGATTCGTCTCGTCGTTCTGAGCAACTTTCATATACAAAACATTTTCATCCGAGTTACGGTTTAAAAGATATGAATTTTCAAAGTTTATTTGAATTTCTGGAATTATTTGAATTAAGCAAAAATGAATTATGACGTCAGCATGAGGCAATGCTGACGTCAGCAGGTCAACAGGTCAACAGAGCGGCTGACCAGGTCAAACTGACCAGTGGGCCCCACCTGTTATAGACAGTGGGCTAACAGAAGATTAAACTAAATAATTTTTAGTTAATTAACTACTGGGCCCACCTGTTAGTGAGTGATTAGATTAATTAATTAGTTTTAATTATAAAAACATTTTTCTTTTCTCTTTTTTTGCGGCGGGGCCCGCATGTTAGTGGCTGAGCCTGACCAGTTAGCACGTTGACTGGGTTGACCCAGTCAACGGGGCCCACGGGGCCCACGGGCAGTGGCACTGGGGGGGGGGGCCCAGGCCAACCACGTCGGCGGCCGGCGCCAGAGCAACTCCGACGAGCCAAACGCGGCGG
>NW_025232751.1:6887-7517 GCF_018294505.1 Triticum aestivum | reverse complement strand
GGGTCTGCGGGGTCGTGGCTGGGCGCGTTCGACGCGGCTCGGCGCCGCGCGTCCAACGGTGGTGGCCGGAGCGGCTGGAACGGGCGGGGGCGAGCGCTACGAGCTCGCCGGCAGCGAGGTACTTCGGGCTGGGGCGGGTGCGGCGTTAGGGCGCGCGAGCGGCCGAACTAGCTAGCTAGGCGGGTGCTACACGGTGCGGTCGAGCTAACGGGCATACGCCCATGACCAAATGGTCACCGGAGACCCGCCGGCGACGAGCTCCGCGGCGCGGCGTTCGGGCGCACGTGGGGAAGCCGCTAGGGGGCGCGCGAGAGAGAAAGGACATGGGAGGAGGGGGAGAGGCTCGCGGCGAGGCTGTAGGGGGACGGCAGCGTGCTCGGGGAGGCTCGAGGAGGCGAAACGGGGCGGCGATCGACGGCGGCCGTGCGGGGAAGACAAGCTCGGGGAGGCCGTTGCAGTGGCTCGGAGCTCCAACGGAGAGGTGGAGGTGGTGTAGTCGAGGGCGGCGACGGCGTACGACACGGCGAAGTGGCGATTGGGGCACAATGGCCGCGGGAAGGACGGTGAACGGCGGCGAGCACGCTCGGGCAGTGGGGATCGAAGCGGAGAGGGAGGTGGATCTGACGGGGG
>NW_025232751.1:0-2883 GCF_018294505.1 Triticum aestivum | reverse complement strand
GTCTGCCTTGGGGCAGATGCATTTGGACGGTACATGCTGTTCGGGATCCATATCTTACGCTTCTGTGAGGGCGGGCCCGAAGATGAGCCCGTGTCACGGTTGCGCCTGTGAGAGCTCTGGTATTCCTGCAGACCAGTTTCGACATTGATGGCCTTGTTCACCAAGGTGGAGAAATCAGCAAAGTCATGCACTAGAAGTGCGAGCTTGATGTCAGCTTGAAGGCCATCACGGAACTTCTCCTGTCTGCGTGCATCAGTTGCAATGTCTTCTTCAGCATAGCGGGACAAGTCCAGAAACTCCCGCTGATAAGCTTCGACAGTTTTGTTGCCTTGGGTGAGGTTGCGGAACTCACGCTTCTTCCGGTCCATGACTCCTTGAGGAATGAAGCGGGCACGGAAAGCAGCTTGGAAGTCTGGCCATGTGATGATTGTTCCAGCTGGCAGAGTACGCCTGTGGCTGTCTCACCATTGAGCTGCGGGTCCCTTCAAGAAGAAGGAAGCAAAGGTGACATAGCTGGCAGGGGCTACATCAGCAGACTCCATCTCATAGGTGATGTCACGGAGCCAGTCATCAGCATCCAGAGGCTGAGTTGAGCTGCGGTAGATGGTTGGGTTGAGGCGTATGAAATCTTGAAGAGTCACTTGAGCTGGCTGCTGGTTCATATTGGGGAGAGGAAACTGGGCCATCATATTTTCCATGAATTGGCGGTTCAGTTCAAACTGTTGGATTATACCAGCCATGTACTCAGGTGGTGGTGGGGCATCGCCACCACGACCACGACCACCTGGTCTAACCATCCTGCTAATATATAACAGGGGTAGATCAGCATTGAGAATATGTGCTCAGACAAGAATCATTCATGATGAAACATGCATAACGAAAGGAGCACGATAGCTACTACATAGTAGTCGGCATAGCTTACAAAAGGGGTCATGCACAGAGTTCAGTACACAGAGTTCAGTACATAGACTAATACATCATAGGCGGCACACAGGCTCGCGGCGACTGCAACTAATACTACTAGCAAGCCTACATCAGTCCCAAGAGGTACTGTGGAGGTAATCGTAGCCCGACAGCTGGTAGTGAGGCAACGGATAGCCCTCCACGTCAGCAGACTGGGGGCCGCGGATACTCAGGTGTAGAGCCCGACGCTCAGGTGGCAGAAGAGGACCAAGTGCGGGGGAGTAGCCTCCCACCTCTGGCCAACCGACACCGTGGGGCATCACGGTCCTGGCTGGGTAGATCGCAGTATGCGGTACCTGTCCAGATCGGACAAAGGGGTGCAGCAGCGTCAGAGCACGGTAAAGGTGCTGACGGGTGGTGTACATCTCGTGGCGAAGAGCTCGGTTAGCTCGATCCAGCCCATCAGCATGCAGAACCAGGTTCTGATGGTAGAAGGGCTCACGGGTGACAGTGGAGTAGGCAGCAGTATAGTATCCCTCCGCACCATCATCGGATGCGATAGCAATGTGCCTGAAAGGGGAGGTGTCCAACTCCCGATACTCTCCACGAAGACGTGTCAGAGCAGCATAGGCAGCATCGTGGACAGCCATATCGATGGTCACACCAACTCCATGTGCGGTGTGAAGCACAGTAGTGGAGTCATACTCCCGAGAGTAGAGGTGGACGATGGCACGGTACTGCTCCTGGTTAAAGTCCTGGTACTCCTCGTAGACGGTGTACTCAGGGTGCCAGCGATAACCCAGATAGGTCATCATCTCAGCTAGCACCGCGGGTGATCCCGAGGCACCAATGGCCGTCGTGTGGCGAACGACCTGCCTCGTGGGTTCCATCTGAAAGCAAAGACGTTTCAAAGGAGTCAAATGATAGTGGGTGAATTGTTCAAAATACTACTCTAAGAAACAACTATGGCTTATCCAACTTTGGGGTGAATGCTGTCACGGGATCCTAGTGTTAGAGTTAGTAAATTCGTTTAACCCGAGTAGAAGAGAGTTCGGAGTCCCAGAGTAAAGGTCGAGGAGTAAAAGATCCTAGTACGACCCAATGGCGACGTGGGCCCGTAAGACACACAACCATGTTTGTAAAAGTTTTGTAATGTCTAGACTCGACTTCGGCCAAGGAGTGTGGAAAGGGGGATTCCTACAGGCAGTCGGCTCTGATACCAACTTGTGACGCCCCCGATTTGACCGTACACTAATCATGCACGCAAATGTGTACGACCAAGATCAGGGACTCACGGGAAGATATCACAACACAACTCTAAAACATAAATAAGTCATACAAGCATCATAATACGAGCCAGGGGCCTCGAGGGCTCGAATACAAGTGCTCGATCACAGACGAGTCAGCGGAAGCAACAATATCTGAGTACAGACATAAGTTAAACAAGTTTGCCTTAAGAAGGCTAGCACAAAAGTAGCAACGATCGAAGAGGCAAGGCCTCCTGCCTGGGACCTCCTAACTACTCCTGGTCGTCGTCAGCGGCCTGCACGTAGTAGTAGCCACCTCCAGTGTCGTAGGTGTCGTCGTCGACGGTGGCGTCTGGCTCCTGGACTCCAACATCTGGTTGCGACAACCAGATAGATAGGAAAGGGGGAAAGAGGGAGAGAAGCAACCGTGAGTACTCATCCAAAGTACTCGCAAGCAAGGAGCTATACTACATATGCATGGGTATATGTGTAAAGGGGCATATCAGTGGACTGAACTGCAGAATGCCAGAATAAAAGGGGGATAGCTAGTCCTGTCGAAGACTACGCTTCTGGTCATCTCCATCTTGCAGCATGTAGAAGAGAGTAGATTGAAGTCCTCCAAGTAGCATCGCATAGCATAATCCTACCCGGCGATCCCCTCCTCGTCGCCCTGTTAGAGAGCGATCACCGGGTTGTATCTGGTACTTGGAAGGGGTGTATTTTATTCAGTATC
>NW_025232750.1:0-9137 GCF_018294505.1 Triticum aestivum | reverse complement strand
CTGGGCCCACGAGGCATGGAAGGCTGGTCGGCGGCGATGGCGAGGCTACAACTCCGGTGAACAAGCGATGGTCAGAGACGGCGGATCCGGGGCGGGAGGTCCTCCTTCGGCCGGATCCCGCGCGGGCAAAGGAGGCCATGGTGAAAAGGCGTCGGCGGGAGGCCGAGCTCGGGGTCGGCAGGGCGGCAAGGGAGGCCAAGGCTGCCTTGGAGGTGTCCTCCGGCGAGTCGGCGGGGCCGGCACGGAGGCGAGGCGGCGGCGTGGGCAAGGTGGAGGCAAGGCCGCGGGGCACAGGCGCGGGGAAGGAGAAAGGGAGGCGCACATGGGCTCGCAACGGCAGCGGCTTCGGGGCAACGCGGGCACCGGGCGAGCGGTGGCAGTGGCGCGGGGGAACGGCGGCGGGCAGGAGGCACGGGGTGGCTCGGCCCGCCAGTGGCCTGGGGCGGGCCGGCCTATGGCCTAGGCGGGCCGCGGCGGTGGGGAGGAGCAGGGAGGCGACATGGCGCGCTCCCGTTGGCTATGAGCGGCAGCGCGGATGTTTCCCGCACCGGGCGGACGCGTACGGCGGCGGGAGGAGGAGGAGGCTAGGGTTTGACCCGAAAATTAGGGGGGAGGGGTTGTTTAAATAGCTAGAGGGAGCTATGAGAGGCCTATGGAGGTGCGGTTTTCACCCAGATGATCGTGATCCGATGGTGAGGAGCATGAAGGGGAGTTAGATGGGCTAGTGGGCTGATGTGGAGGGGTGCTGGGCTGCAAGGAGAAAGGGTCCGGTGGTTAATGCGGTTAACCGTTGGGGCATCAAACGACCTCCAAATGGAATGAAATTTGACAGGCGGTCTACCGGTGATACACCAAGACCATTCGTCAACTCTCAGCCCATTCCGAGAACATTCTTCCCCGCTTACGAAACAATATCTAGGAGGTGTGACACGCGCGTGCGAGAATGGTTGGACAGAGAATGGACAACAGACAGAACTCGGAAACCTGAACGGATGCATGTTTTGAAAAACATGCAGATGAAATGCATATGATGACATGGCAAGGTGCAACACGCAAGCGGATGACATGGCAACGACGACGAATAACTAGAAGACATATGGCGCATCGGTCTTGGGGCGTTACAAAGACACACGAAACAAAAGTTGAAAGATTCAGAGCATTGTACAATTTCATGTCGCTGGAAAATTATTTGTATAATACATCAATTATGTAAACAAATGCTAGAAGCTTGGTAGCATTGCCCGAAGCACCTTCAGCATCCAGGTCCATATGCCATGCACCAAATTATACTCCCTCCGTTCCCAAATATTTGTCTTTCTAGACATTTCAAATGGACTACAACATATGGATGTATGTAGATATATTTTTGAGTAGTCACTTGTTGAAATCTCTAGAAAGACAAATATTTGGGAATGGAGGGAGTAGTGCACAACCACATGGGAGACTCAGCCCGGTAGTTGCACCGCACTAATAGTGTGTAATGAGTAGTCAAATCATAAGCCCCACCTTTCCCACTGTAAGTTTCTCAGAAGAAGCAACCATCAATACACCCTTCTTTGAATCCGCTCATACTACTCCCTCCATCACAGTTTTATAGAGTGCACTTCAAGAATCTCTAGGACCAAGGCGACTAGCGATCGGCCTGAAAATAGCATTGGTAGTTATAGCATGGCGTGTAATACAAGAGGAAATAATGTGTACACACATGCATGCAGTGCTTCCACCCCGGGTACACACATGGTGCACTTACTCCACTCCGCGTACATACCTACATTGAGAGAAAATTGTGGACTTGATTGCGGTTATCACACCCTAATTAATTGAGCTTTAAACCAAACGCGTCTAAAATCTCTCTGGTGATGGAAATGCATGAGAATGAAGTGCGCCTTGTAAACTGTGATGGAGCGAGTAGTGTATGAAGGTGTAAAACCAAGTACGTGTATAGCCTGTCGGTCAATGTGGTTCCTCTTGGCTTATCACTGACATGTGGGACTGGAGTGTGAACAAACCGATCTCACTTGACGGCAAAATGGCCAACCTGCCGCTCCTTGAGAGATACGAGGAGCGAGAACACACACAGACGGGCTCGCACGGAGGCCAAGATATATTCGAGCATGGTTGATTGATATCATCTTTACATGTTCGATGTTTTTAATAGTACTATTGGGCTGCCGTTTTCCACACTTGTCCCAAATAATGTGTACTTTATCACAGATTAAAACAAAATAAGAGTACAGACGCTCCACCATGCGGTTCCTTGTACCTGTATACTAGTAGTACTACCCGTACTAGTACTAAACCTTGTGCTTGGCTCTTCGCCTCTTCGGGAAGTCAAACAATGATGGCACTATAGTGTATGCCTCTAGCATACTGACACCGAATGAACTTCTGCATGTCCATCGCCTGGGCGAGGGTAGATTGCATTAGTAAAAAGCTTCTCCCTGTCCTGCGAGCTTCACCTTGTTCTGTAAACTTCTCCTCATTTTGTGAGTTGACGGGACACACCAAAAAGTAGTGCTAGTCCATACTCCATCCTTTCTGGTTAATATGTCTTAATCTTTTTGCGTGTAAATGAGAGAGCTTTATTCATATATAAGTGTTCTTAGGACAATCAGCCAAGAGACTGGTCACTAGGAAGCTAGGTACCCCGCAAAAAAGGAAGTGAGGTGTTTCATCAAGCCAGCTCTCGGTTACATTCAAAGTGCAGCAAGAACGGCTCACACAAAGGAGCACCAGAAGGTTTGCTGACCTATTTACATGCCGAACAACAAAAAGAGAAAATATTACTCACTGCTCCTATTTCTAAGAGGATAGGAGCCATCATTAAGCGAGAATTGTGCCGAGTGTTCCGTGCAATCAACTTCCATTATCACATGCGAGAACCCTCGAAGAGAAGCAAATGTGTTGAAGATTTCTTTATGACATATGAAAATAAAATAAGAGTGCAGACCCTCCACGATGCGGTTCCTAGTACTACTACCTATATAGTAGTACTACGTAATACTAGTACTTAGAGTACTATTGTACTATGTAAACTTTGCACTTGGTTGTTCACCTCTTCGGGAAGTCAAACAATAATGGTACTAGAATAGTGTATGCTTCGGGCAATTTGACATCGAATTAACAGTTGCACGTCCTCCGCCTGAGCGAGGGAGAGCGTGCATTAGTCAAAATTTTCTCCTTGTCTTGCGAACCACCGCGTGCAAGCTTCTCCCATCTTGCAAACTTCTCCTCGTTCTGCAAGTTGACGGGACACAACAAAGTCATGCTAGTCCATACTACCTCCTTTCCGATTAATATGGCTTTATTTTAAATGAGATAAATACACTGTCTGTCACTATATATTTGTAAAAATACGATCAGTGGACTTCATAATATGCTCATTGCGGTCAATATATTCATTTTCTGGTGTTTATACGGTCAGTAGCTCACCCTGGCGTAGTATGTGTGTGCATGCACGTGTAGGTTGAGCACTTGAGCATGACCGTATGTGTTCCATGGCATGCTCGAACATTCATGCATTAGGGCGTCGCGTGCGTTTTTGCATCCATGTGTATGTGTGACTGTTGCATGCATGCCCGAGGTTGTAGTCTTTGACATTCACATGTTCATATGTCAATGCTTTGTCAAAATGGTGCATGCAAGGTTTAATCATTCGTTGTTCACGCATGCATTCCCGATATTGATACGTTGGTAAAGACAATTTCTTGAGGAAAACGAGCCCATGAATTGAGTACAAAGGGGACCAAAAGCCAGGACGGAGGGAGTACTATGTGAACCGGAAGGAGGGAGTCGGTACTAGTAGTATGTAACAACGTGCAGTACCAAAATTCCTGTATGTGCATCCTGTCTATGTTTCATGCAAGAAAATAGAGATAAGTACAAGTGAGACTCAGGAACGGTCATACATGTAGGGGGAGTACGTGCAGGGGCCACTCAGGAGCAGTCAAATCACATGGTAAGTTAGTCGTACGAAGCAACCATCATTTCACTCTTCAATGACATGTACGCAATATAAAATGGTTGATATGGAGAGAAAAAGAAACTCGCTCCGCTATATGTACACCAGCAGGAGCCTAAGCTACAGGCCCACATTGCTTGGGTTGCTCTCTTCACAAGCATAGAATGATAGTGGCCACACCGCTGGTCACAGATCTGGCCTGATCCCGCTGCTGGGGGGAGGGGACAATGTTCTGCATAGACGTGGTCGTCAGCGGCGAGGAAGAAAACCCACTGTCGTTGTGTCCCAAACAGGGGTCCCCATGGTATGGGCTGATGTCGCCTCCCACCACCCTTCTAGCTACACCCTGACGTCCCAGGTACAACTTCCTTTTGGAACTGGCTTGATCCACTACAGCAGCTCCCCACGTAGCTCCATCTCCATGTGGATCTTTCTCTACTTCTATCGGCTTCTATTTGTGATGAGTTTATGTCTCATGAACTAGTGCCACTACTATACTATTCTAATCACACTTCTTCAATATCTTTGCCAACAGGGATGCTCAGCTCGATTTTAGTGGAACTGCACAAAAGCATAATATGATCCGAGGGTGCCAGGCTTGTTTTCTTTGATAGGTTCTATAAAGCCAGGAAATTAAATCGTGTTTAGGGTTTAGGGTTTACGGCGTAGAGGCCCCATCAGTAGTTTTTTTGTACACACTCTCACAACTTTTGTCTTTAGTTGTGAAGTAGATATTCGCTATGATCTATGAATCACTGAGATGCATCAGCATGCGTGTTAATTTTCCTTAGTATTTGATGGAATGTTGTAACGGGGCAACCTTGGAGTCAGGATACATACATGAAACAAAATCATAAAGCCTCATACTCCCTCTGGTCCTTTTCTGTATGCATATAAGGCTACTCATAGTGGGGAGTATCATATACTAGTATCATGCATAAATTACAAAGGGGACTAATAAACCAGGATGGAGGTAGTATGTGAGAGTGTATGGTGGGTCATGTGGTAAAATGAACTACTACGCAAAGAAAAAAGGACCGGGGGTGTCGCACGATGTCCAAGGAATATGGTGATAGTGGGAGGTGGGCCAGGTAGTCATTGGGCTGAGATCACGAACATGACGTGGAGTCTCGAAATAGTCAAGAGGTAAAGATTATATATATGATGATGGTATTCGGACACCGGAAGTGTTCTGGAGGGTACAGGGTACATATAGGGTCACCGGAAGGGGTTTTGGGCACCCCCGGCAAAGATATGGGCTTAATGGGCCAAGGGAGGGATAGACCAGCCCACAAGGGGCTGGTGTGCCCCTCCACCAGGCCGGCTAGCCCTAGAGAAAGGAAAGGGGGGAGGGCAAGTCCCTCCATCCTTCCCCTCCTCAAAGGAGAAAGGAAAGACACTACAAAAAAGACACATCCATGACATTTTGGGCCGAACGAAATTTTTTTCTGTCATACATATGACACTTCTACGACGATAATTGTGACAAAACCCGGTATCATCATAGACGTGGTGGGCTCCTAGTTCTACGACAAAAAATCATGACAGAAAATGGGCTTTTCGTCCTGGGCGGGCCGGAGACGCAGCTGCATGACATTCTTTGGGCCGTCCATGACGGAAAAAACCATGGTAGAAGCGAGGGGGAGGAAAATTTTGGGGAGTTGCCGGTTACGGTGGGAGGTAGGGGGCGAAGCGATGCGCGTTTCTCTTGTACGTACACGCGTGTGTGGGAGGCATTGGCTCTAACTGAACCCGAGCGAGGCGTTGGGTTCTAACTGAACCCGAGCGATTGCACTGCAGGTTACGCATTACTGAACCCAAGCGATCGATTGATGGCTGTTAACTGAACCCAATGGAGCGATTCCTTTGCTACTGCTGCTAACTGAAGCCGATCGATTGGATGAACAGTGAGTGTTGCGGGGGGTTTGGATGAACAGTGAGCGGTGGCGTTGCCTCTGGATGAACAGGAACCCGTGGTGTGGAGGGCTGGATGAACAGTAGATGGTGGAGGGGTGGCCGTGGAGGGGTGGTTGAACAGGACCCCGTGGTGTGGAGGGCTGGATGAACAGTATACGGTGGAGGGGTGCCCGTGGAGGGGTGGTTGAACAGTAGCCGGTGGAGTAGCGCGCGGTGGAGGCTGGATGAACAGGAGCCCGTGGAGGCTGGAGGAGGTCGACGGTAGCCCGTGGAGGCTGGAGGAGGTCGACGGTGGAGATGAACAGTATCCCGTGGAGTCCCATTTTGCGGTACGCCACACCCCTCCCGCCCCCCCTGTTTCGACCGTAGCGCTCCAACACAAGTCCGTTTCGTCCATTTTGTGGTACGCCACACCCCTCCCTTTCAACAGGACCCCCTTTTCGACCGTAGGAGGTCTGTTTCCTCCATTTTGCGGTACGCCAGGCCCCTCTCGATCAACAGGACCTCGTTTTGACTGTAGGAGGTCCGTTTCCTCCGTTTTGCGGTACGCCCGACCCCTCCCGATGAACAGGATCCCGTTTCAAACGTGGCCGGTCGAACACAAGGTCGTTTCCTCTATTGTGCGGTACGCCAGGCCTCGTTTCCATCGCCTGTTCCATCCAAGCCCTCCCAATGAACACGACCACGCATTCCGTTCCGACCCAGCCGGTTGGCTCCCCATGACCACAACGACGATGCTGTTTCTCCGTTCCGACCCAGGCATGTACATATGCACGATAGGCATTAGAGACCCTGCCCGTATGTACGTACGTGGACGTATTTTCTTTCTTGCACCCTCGCTGATGAACTTACGTGTACATGCTACGTGTGCGCCTCTACTACGACATGTGCGCGCCTCTACATCCACCAGTATATATGTACATACAAGTTCGCAACCAGAATGACAACGCTACGTACGCTTCGACCAGGTGGGTCCCGACTGTCAAGCAATTCCTTGCGTGCGAAAATGAAGCTGGTGGGTCCCAGCAGTCAGAGGGGCGAATCGTTTTTTTTTGCCCGGACGCACTTCCTTTGCGTGCGAAGATGTAGCTGGTGGGTCCCAGCAGTTAGGGGGGCGAATCGTTTTTTTTTGCCCGGACGCACTTCCTTGCGTGCGAAGATGTAGCTGGTGGGTCCCAGCAGTCAGGGGGGCGAATCGTTTTTTTTGCCCGGACGCACTTCCTTGCGTGTGAAGGTGTAGCTGGTGGGTCCCAACAGTCAGGCGAGAAACATTTTTTTCACGAAATTTGGTGGCCCGTCCGGTGGGTCCCCACTGTCAGGTGGAGGAATAATTATTTTGCGCGTAATAAGGAGGCACTTCCTTGTTGCGGCCGTGGACCCAGCTGTCAGCCTCTCCACATACAGTCCATGTCCGATGGAAGCCGTTCCTTGACCATGTTGACCACGCCGCACCGAGAGCACCAGGGCGGTGGGCGACGGCGAGGCCTAGGAAGGGGACGAAAAGGAGCCGGGGAAGACGCGGCAGTGGATGCCCACGCGTAGAGGAGTACGAGGGTTCACTGGTTCGTTGTGGTGTGAGGTTGCCGTCGCCGCAGAATAACAGGGGGTGTGGGTAAGTAGAGGGATGGCCTGGCCAGCGGTGGGAGTAGTAGGGGGCGGTGAGGCCTCCGCCGCATCGCAACCGGCCACGGGAGGCAGGAGCACGAGGCACGACCGACGCTGGTTTGGGCGGCTGGAGCAAGAAGACCAGAGGTTGAAGAAGCACTACGGCCGTTGGATGGACATCGTATGGTCACTAGAGCTAGAATCGTGCATATTGACTAAGTTGACAAAGCCCTCCGTCCCTGTCAACTTAGTAGGCCCACAAGTCAGCCTGCCACTATACTGGGTCCCAGCTAACAGGGGGAGTATTCATTTTTTTGTGCGTAATAAGGAGGCACTTCCTTGCGTGCGAAGATATAGCTGGTGGGTTCGAGCTATCAGTGGTGGTAACATTTTTTTCATGAAATACTGAGGCCCTTTCGGTGGGTCCCTGATGTCAGGTGGACGAATCATTATTTTGCGTGTAATAAGGAGGCATTTCCTTGCGTGCAGTCGTGGACCCAGTTGTCAGCCTCTCCACGTACAGTCCACTTCAGATGCATGTCGGTCGTTGACCATGTTGACCAGGCCACGCCGAGAGCACCAGGGCGGTGGACGACGGCGAGGCCTAGGAAGGGAACGACACAGAGGCAGGGAAGACTCAGCAGTTGTTTCCCATGCAGAGGGGGGTATGACTGAACGAGGGTTTACTGGTTCGTCTGTCGTCGCCGTAGAATAACAGCAGGTGTGGGTGAGTAGAGGGATGGCTAGGCTAGCGATGGGAGTATGGTGGGGCGGTGAGGCCTGCGCGGCAGCACAGCCGGCCATGAGGAGGAGTGAGTAGGCAGTCTCGCTGGTGCTTGTTTGAGCGGCTGGAGCAGGAAGAGCAGAGATTGAAGAAGCACGACGGCCGTTGGATGGACATCCAACCGTCACTGCTTGTGCGTCAACCTTTTTTTAGGAAAGCCTCAAATTTGTGGAAAACAGCATACAACCCATCTGCCATTATTTCTAATAATTTACAGCCCATTTGCTTATTCTTAAAGGTTTTTTTGGAGCCCATATTCTTTTTGTTAGCATTACAGCCCATATTGTGGCCACGGTTAAAAAATTATACGAAATTTTGCATATTTCGGTGCGGTCCGAACTGTTTTTAATCCCGAAATTTCGACTCACATTCAAACTGATTTTAAAAATAAATTTATATCAATATAAAATCCAACAAATTCTCCATCCATAAGAATTAATGTAATTTAAAATCTTGAAATGAAAAAAAATATTTGAAACTAATTGCCGGTTTGATGTGTTTTATAAATGTACAACCCATTTATCATTACTGATGGGCCATTTTCTCGCCCAGCCAAATGAAAAGCTCTCCTCGTCTTGAAAGATTTGCAGCCCAACAGGCCTGACAAAGCGACTTAATTGGCAAATCACAAAAAAACTGGGTTGTGGCAATGGACCCAGCTGTCAGCCTGTCCAATTACAGTACTCTTCCGATGGAAGTCGTTCCTTGACCACGTTGACCACGCAGCGCGGAGAGCACCACGGCGGTGGACGACGATGAGGCCTAGGAAGGGGACGACGAGGAGCCGGGGAAGACGCGGCAGTGGAAGCCCGTGCGGAGAGGAGTACGAGGGTTCACTGGTTCGGCTGCGGTGTGAGGCTGCCGTCGCCG
>NW_025232749.1:7472-9139 GCF_018294505.1 Triticum aestivum | reverse complement strand
TGGTTGGTGCGCCATTAGTAAGTGGGCAGCAACAAGATATTTTGGACAGCCTCTCCTCCCACACTCACTTTCTCCCCACTTCATTCTCTCCACCGCCTCCTCCTTGTCTCGGGTGCCTCCTCTTTTTCACCTCATTTCCACCATAGATTCATTCAAATTAAGTGGTTAAATTACCTTGTTTTGATAGGTAAGTAAGGGGGGAAGCTATATTTATGTTGTTCTCCCTACAACAATGTGCACATGCACTTTTTATGGCCTAGCTAGATCTATGTATGTTCGTGGTGTTGCATATGTTTGTGGTGTTGCATATGTGTTTGTGTTTGGAGGTGTACCGGTATTTGAAATGCGATAGTTGCCAATATTTTGCCGGAATGTTGATTCATTTCCGTTTTGGCGAGAATTTTGGCATTAAGCATTCTTTTTGGTCCTATTTTTAGGGAAGGTCATGCCAAATTTTTTCTTGGTTCTAAAATATTGTTTTGCTCTACCCCGCAGGCGACCATGGTCCGCACGATGATCGAAGGCATCGTGAATAGGTTTTTGAGGTCCGCGAAGGCCGAGATGCTTCAAAAGAACGAGATGGAGATAAGATGTCCGTGTCGAAGATGCAAGCTGAAGAGCCTTATTGCGGACCCGGATTCCGGGCAGGTGCGGGACCACCTGCTCTTGCGTGGTTTCATGGATGGCTATCGATGGCAAGGTGATGAAGATGACTACGAAGTCGTCCATGGGGGCCGGGCAAGAAATGAGGAAGGGCAGCAAGACAACCACCGCGGCTCGGGAGGGCGAGAAGACGAAGAATCCCCAGGAGATGATCACGACGGTGATGCTGTACACAGTCATCATGTAGAAGATGCAGGACATGATGATCATGCCGGCGGAGCAGACGACGCTGGACCATCCATGGGTTGGGTGCAGGACCCTCATATTCAAGAGTTGCTTCTCAAGCAGACGGATAACGCAAGAGCTGCCGCCCGAGAGAAAGCCAAGATGGATCAACTTGAGTTAGACGCGGTTACTCCATTGTATGAAGGATGCAGGCCCGAGGATACCCTCCTGAAAGTAACGCTCATGGCTCTGGAGATGAAGGTAAAACACAAAATGACCGACGCATGCTTCGACGAGAACATGTCATTCTAGCACGAACGTCTTCCCAAGGGGAACAAGTGCCCAACCAATTTGGAGGAGGCGAAGAAAATCATGTGTCCTTTGGATTTACCGCACGTGAAATACCATGTGTGCATGAACAATTGCATCATTTATCGGGACGAGCACGCGGAGTCTACCATATGTCCGGTGTGCGGCGTCACTCGATACAAGAAGAGGAAGAAAGCTCCTCGAAAAGTGGTGTGGTACTTTCCGATCACTCCTCGTCTGCAGCGGTATTTCGCGGACCCTAAGGTAGCAAAGCTCCTGCGTTGGCACGCGGATAGGGAGGAGAAGAAGCGAGAAGATGACGCAAATGATCCGGAGATAGATAAAAAAGACAAGATGCTGAGTCACCCTAAGGATGCGAGCCAGTGGCAAGCGTTGAACTTCGAATACCCAGAATTTGGGAACGATCCAAGGAACATCGTGCTGGGCGCGAGCACCGATGGAGTCAATCCGTTTGGCAGCCAGAGAAGCACACATAGCACCTGGCCTGTGTTTGTGTGGATGTACAACCT
>NW_025232749.1:0-2927 GCF_018294505.1 Triticum aestivum | reverse complement strand
TGTAGTACTCCATTTGGAGACTTTAACTGGATCAGATTAGGTACTCCATTTGCTGTAGTACTCCAGTTAAGTTAACTGAAACTAGTGACATCACTTGAAGCAACTTAAGTCTGAATAATCAAATTCATCATACACTATTACTTGAATCAAAGATCAGGTATTCCATTACAGTAGCAAGTGTACCAGTATTATTGGAGTAAAAAAATTCAGTTAAATTGTGCAGTAGTGTACTCCTGCTTGCTCTTCTCTGAAGCTTGTGAAATGATATACTTGCACTGATAAACTGAAAGAAATATTGCATTATAACTCTGGCTAAGTATTGAAACATAATACAATTCTGCTTATGTGTTGCATCTTTTGGAACTATATTTATCATTACCATTTCAAGGAATCTGCACTTCATGTGATGTTCGATCTCAACTTCGGCTTGAGAAAACATGTAATGATAAGCAAAATAACGGTTATCATGGTCCGACTCATGTTGAAGATTGTGCACCCCGGTTGAAAGCAGATTGCCTCAAGCAGGAAATCACTAGGAATTGTGCTTCTGGATGTATTATGTGCCATTGGTCTTTTTTATAAGCAAAAACAATTGTTAGCTTTTAGATGTTGTGGTGGTTCACTTGGTGGTATATTGTTTTGACTTACACTTGTTAGCTTTTTTATAAGCAAAAACATGCCAATGTATTTTCCATGCTGTGATGGAGGCCTTTTTTGCCTTGTCCACCCGAGAGGCCCTTGAGTTAGCTGGAATGTCGATTAACTTCCGTTCTAGCAAATTCGGGTACTCCATATGTCCTATTTTCAGCAAAGGTCATGCTGAAATTTTCCGTGAATTTTAGCATGACTTTGCTAAAAATAGGACATATGGGGTACTTGTGACTAATGCATGGACCAGGGTACTTGTGACTAATGATGAAAGCTTAGGCTTTTAGGGTGCCTCGGCGTCGAAAAACCCTCAATGATAAAAGCTTAGCTTTTAGGATGCCTCGGTGTCGACAAACCCTAAACAATAACCAACTTTTTAACCAAACTTTGTTCCTATTTAGAGAGAAACATGGCCAACAACGATGAGGCCGGGGGTTCGGGCGGCAAGGCATTCTGGGAGCTGTCCCAGGAGATGGAGGACCAACCTCAGTTGTATGAGGACGCCGCCTTCCCCATCGATCCTGAGACCACTGATGGTACCGCCGAGGATGACCCCACTGATGCCACCATTGATGGTGCCGCCGAGGATGCCACCACTGATGATGGCGGCGCACGTACAGATGGCAGCCAATCGAAGAGGCAACGGAAGGACCGGCGCCCGATCGTGCTCCTCACCCTCAAGGAGGAAGTTACTGAAGTGGACTCCAACGGGAATCCAACGGCGCCCGAACGAATAGTCAAGGGGTACTCGCTTCAGCTCGGGTGCATTCTCTGGAGCACCGTCTCGATCAACACCGAGAATCTGAGGCATCCTGACCAAGGGAATTTGCGCAACCTCCTCTTCACGAAGCTGCACGAACGATACAAGTTCCCCGCTGAATTTGCAAACACAAGCCTCAAAGGGAATAAAGTGAACAATGCTGCCCTCACGAAGATGAGCAAGGCCCTGTCTACTTGGAAAAGCAATGTGAAGAGAATGATCGAGAAAGATGAGAGTTATTAGAAGATCAAGGAGAAAAATCCTTCGATCACCGAAGATGACTACAACGACTTCAAGATCAATTGCTCGAGCACCGCAAACTCCCAATCAAGTGAGTGGGGGAAACAAATGCGGGAGCTGAACATAGGGGAACACACACTCGGTCCCGGCGGTTACAGAGTGGCGGAGCCTATATGGGACAAGGAGGAGGCGGACCGTGCCGAGCAAGGCCTACCGCCCCTCTTCAATAAATACGGTGACAAGCAGACCAGGAACTTTGTCAGGGCCCGGTACAAGAAGGACCCGAAAACAAAGGAGCTTACCACAGATCCGAAGACCAGGAAGCTTGAGCTTGTTCTGGTAAGGAATACACCCCCACGTAATTAGCTCCATATGGTTGCATTCTAATTAATGAAGCCAAATTTCTAAATGGTTCACATTCCTTCCGCAGGCGACTGAAAGCAGTAGCGCGGGGTCGACTAAGAGCAACCCTTGGGACACCACTCTAAATAGGGCGTTGAATGTAATGAAGAACAAGGATAAGCTCAGTAAGCCGACGTCAGCTGGTCATGTGGCCGACAAAGGCTTGTCGACAAAATGGGGGTCATACTATACCGCTGGTGTGCAAAAGGAGAAAAAGACCAGCTCGGAAAGCCAGGCGCGAGAGGTTTAAGAACTCAAGGCACAGGTGGCGCGGATTCCGGAGATTGTCCAAGAGCAAGTGGAACAACGACTCGGAGCGACGATCACCGCCATTGTGCCTACCTTGATCTCGGGGTTGAGTGCGTGGATTGCGGGTGGCCAACAGGGGCCGCCCCCGATTCCTAGCTTCACGGCCAGCAACTCGCATAATGCGATGGCGGGGCCATTGGTGCCTCCGGCGGAGGCGGCATTGGTGTCTCCGACGCCGGCACGGGAGCTTAATGCACCCGGGTGTACGCCGGCCGGCACCTCTACAGCAAGCGGCCCCTCCGTCAATTGCACGCCCGCCGTTGGCGGTGCCTCGACATTAGCCGAGCTCGACGCCATCATTACGGTAACTAATTAAGCCTCTCTCGGCCGAGGACTTCATCTCCTTGCCTTTGACTGGGCATCCCTGACGCCCTACATGTTTTCGCAGGGCGCCGCCGACGTTCCGTGCACTCTCCTCCACTTCATGAACAACGAGTTGGTCGATGTCGCCAAGGGCAAAATCGTTCAACCGGGCAACCCCTTGTTCCACGGTACCCAGATGCCACCCAACTTGTTTAGGGTTCAACCGGTTCGGGTGCTGCCAGGCTGCGACGAGTTGTTACCTCCG
>NW_025232748.1:0-9144 GCF_018294505.1 Triticum aestivum | reverse complement strand
AAAGTAAATGACAAGAGTGCCACAGTCGGACGTCTGAGCGACATCACATAAAGGGCTTATATTGAAAGTAAATGACAAGAGTGCCACAGTCGGACGTCTGAGCGACATCACATAAAGGGCTTATATTTCATAACTTAATATTTCAGTAGCTCATGGATTTAAATCATTTCAGGTACGAGATAAATAAAAGATTAGTCCATCCACAGGAATAACAATTTAACCGGGTTTACCACTCGAGCTTGTTCACCGGGATATACCACGGAGACTGACATAGGGACTGACATGGATAAGAATATACTGGCCATGGTCCTTGACCATGGACACGATGACTCGGAAGGATTTGACTCTGCAGAGTTTGTACTATTTAACCACAGCCAATGGATTTCAGTAGTCACAAGGGACTAGTTCTGTTTACGGTGTTTTAGGAGAAACACATCTAACCAGTACACACCCAGTCAACATTCCGATGCCAGGAATCACCCTCGGCAACGTTCAAGAAAAACTTTGAGACGGGGAGGCTACAACCTCGCGTAGCATGGGATCAAATTTATACCGCGCGCTCTAAGGGGTGCCCCCCTCTCGGTCCCAACCGGAAACACCCATGCCCCCTGACCGGATGACTGGCTTTAATCCAGGGCCATGGAACCCTCATCCCGGCCCCTCTATTTGGTGTGTACAAGGAAAGAGGTTAACAACTTACTAAACTGTATTCTTTGCAGAAAACATGTGGCAGCACAAAAGGGGAAGAACGGTAACGTGGCTCAGTCCACGTTAACGTCGGAGTTTACCGGATGACGTAAGACTGGCATGCTACAACAATACCATCTTACTACCTATCATGTCACCACATGATAAGGTCATCCCTCATCAAAGATCACAGAAACTTCGAAACACAGGGTTAGTTGCCTTGCATGCAACGTAATACTCACCGATGCTCATATGCCATGCACAAACCATTCAAGAAAACATGCAAAACACCTATCATATCAAAGGTTCAAACATGCTTGCCTGGTTCGGAGAAGTCAGAGTCTAGTTCGGCGAAGTTCGCGGCTCCGTCACCTCCTCCGGAACCTACGGTATAACGAAACCGTATAGTAACGTGAAAATCATTGCGTGAATAAAAAATGTTCCAAAAATATTCCAAATAAATACTACAAAAAACTAGACAAAAATATAAGACTGACAGAAAAAGAATCAATCAAAAATCATCTTTTATTAAAAAGATATAAGGGTTTTAGTCCAAGGGCTGATCTGTGATGAAACAGAAAAGATCTAGGGACCTGTTTGAGAAAACAGAAAATGGTTCAGTATGAAATGCGCCAGTCCAAAGGGAAAACACATTTTGCCCGAAGGCGCTTTCAGAAAAACGGTTCGAGGGAGAAAAGAGAGAGGCTGACGGGGGGGTCCCACCCGTCGGGTTTAAAACTCCCAACGGAGTTCGCCGGCACCCGAAGGCTGCGGTGGTCGCCGGCGTTGAACCACGGTGAGGCAGAGAGATCGGAGGGTACCAACAGGTTCAGGGTGATCTTCCGCGTCGGTGGGTGGTGGACTTGGCTGTCGGAGAGCACCACGTCGACGGCGACACTATCTCCGGCGGACGGTGGTTCGGGCGATGGTGGAGTACTCCAGTGGGTGCTGCAAACTCCAAATTGATGCGTGGGTCAGAAGAGTGGATGTACTGGGAGGCTGCTGGCAAGAGCTGAGGGGTAGGGGTGCACGCACGGGGGTGAATCGAGCTGGGTCCCGAAGCGGGTCGAGGCGGCCGGAGTTGGGGAAGAAGACTCCCTCGGGGGCTGCTCAGTGGCTTGGCGTGGTACTGGTGGTGTGCAGAGGTGGTGCGGGTTCGAGTTCGAGCTCGGGGCCTCCTTTTATAGGCGATCCAAGGGGGTGGCCGTGAACGGGATAGCTCCGGCGAGCAATTACGGCGAGGTAGAGTTTGGGAAGGGGGTTTAGGTGGCTAGGCATCACCGTGGAGGATCACTGGTGCCATTCCTCCGCTAAACCTCGGTCGGGCTTGGTGTAATACGCCGGTCCCTGACGGAACGGCCGTACGGGCACGATGGCGGCAGGGAGCGCGCTCCGCACCTACCAGTTCACGACGATGGACTGCAGCGTGCACGGGTGAGTGGATGGCCACGCGGTGGCCTCTGGTGGCTTGGGCGGCGCTGGACGGCGCCGTCCAACGCTGCGCCTCTCTGGCGGCCGCAAAGGGTGCTGCTGCCGTCGCTCACGGGGTGGCGCACCTCCTCCTGCTCATCGCCGACGCCCGCATGCTTCCAGGCGATCGTCCGGTGCAGGGATAAGAAGGAAGCACAGGGCGCACGGCGCCACCGCGGCCACTGGCGAGATCGAGAAGGGGTTCTGAAGAAAACGACAGTGGCTCACTGAAACTGTTTACTAAACTTCTGAACATGACAGTAACAGTGCCCTTCAGGTGTTCAACGAAATGATTTGGCATGAAGAAAAAAAATTCTCGAGCTGGGACTTGGTGAGGTGACCTCTCAATACATCCAGAGGCTGCCTGAATTTTCTCAGATTTTTAGGAGGAGAAAACAATTGAATTTCATCAAATTTGGCAAATATGGTCCAGACTTGCAGAAAGCACAATTTGAAATATTTGAACTGGAGACCAGTGGATCATCATGGACCTTGGTTGAGGGCTCTAAGGACTAGCCAGGGAAATTTGTTTGGAGGCCAAACTCAAAGTAGAAATGGTAGTCCCTTTGTAAATTAAATGGAAGAAAATTCATGGGGAGGTTCAACTTGCTGGATTTGAAGTATATCTTGACACAAAGATGGGGAAAGGCTTTTGGGAGGGGATTTCCACTCATGTCATGGCAAGAGGTGATTTTTGAAAGGGGAAAAAGATCACTCCAAATGCCATAGGGCTATTTAAAAAGATTTTCAAAAATAATTTTTCCAAAATGAAAAACATTTGTTGTTGAGTCCACATAAGATGGAAAAACCTCCCAGACCAAAAATCAAGTCTTGGGTGAATCCAAACAAAACACTTGTCATAAAAGAAAGTTTTTGAGAGGGAGAGTCCTTTAGAAGAAAATTTTAAATAACATCCCTCAAATCAAGATAAAAGTTTGAAAAAGCCAGATAAAATTTTTGGGTGTCACAACACCTACCCCCTTAGGAAAAATCTCGTCCCCGAGATTTCAGCTGATCCTCAAATAGATGTGGGTACTCTGCCCGAAGAAAATCTTCTCTTTCCCATGTAGCTTCATCCTCGGTGTGATTGCTCCACTGAACCTTGAAAAATTTAGTTGTTTTCTGACGGGTCCTCCTTTCAGACTCTTCCAATATCTTTACTGGTCGCTCTCTGTAGGTGAGGTCTGGTTGCACATCAATGCTCTCATGAGATACATGCTTCTCCGGGTTGCTCACACATTTCCTCAATTGTGAGACGTGGAACACGTCGTGGACGTCTGACAGCTCTTTGGGTAGGTCTAGCTGGTAGGCTACGGTGCCTCTTCGTGCAACTATACCGAAGGGTCCAATAAATCTCGGGGCTAGCTTCCCTTTAATTTTGAACCATTGCAGGCCTCGCATAGGAGACACTCGTAGGTATATGTAATCACCGGGTCCAAAGCTGACCTCACGATGTTTTCGATCGTAATAGCTCTTTTGTCGGCTTTGAGCTGTCTTGAGTCTGTCCCTGATCTGTTTAACTTTCTCCTCGGCTTCCTTGAGCATGTCCGGGCCGAAGATACGACTGTCACCTGTCTCTGACCAATTTAATGGGGTACGACACCTCCGTCCGTACAATGCTTCAAAAGGTGCCATTTGTAAGCTGGCCTGGTAACTGTTGTTGTAAGCAAACTCGGCATATGGCAAACTTTCTTCCCAACTGGATCCATATGTGAGCACACAGGCTCTCAGCATGTCCTCTAGGATTTGGTTCACACGTTCCATTTTTCCATCAGTCTGAGGGTGGTACGCTGTACTGAATGCTAGTTGAGTGCCCAGAGCTTGTTTTAAGTGATCCCAGAATTTAGAGACAAATTGAGTGCCTCGGTCGGATATTTTAGTCTTTGGGACTCCATGCAGACAAATTATACGGGAGAGATAAAGCTTAGCTAGCCTTTGAGTGGAGTAGGTCGTCTTCACGGGAATGAAATGTGCTACCTTGGTTAGCCTATCTGTGATGACCCATATGGCGTCATTTCCGCGTTGTGATCGAGGTAGTCCGACGATGAAGTCCATTCCAATTTCATCCCATTTCCACTCAGGTATCCGGTTTGGCTGTAGCAGCCCTGCTGGCTTTTGATGCTCGGCTTTTATGCGCTGACATGAATCGCAACAAGCAATGAATGCGGCTATATCCCTTTTTCATACCGTGCCACCAAAATCTTTCCTGAATGTCTTTGTACATTTTGGTTCCTCTAGGGTGGATCGAATATGGGGCGGTGTGGCTTTCGGTTAGGATTTGTTGCTTGAGTTCCTCAATGCTTGGTACACAAAGTCTGTCCCCGTAACATAATATTCCTTCATTGTCTGTGACGAACTCTGAGGCCTTGCCAAGGCTCATTTTCCTTTTTATACCTTCGATGCTGGGATGTCCATGCTGAGCCTTCTTAATTTGTTCCATTAGGGTGGGATGTATCTCTAGATTTGATACGCTGCCCTCAGAGACTAATACCATGTTGAGCTTAGCAAACTCCTGCTGAAATTCAGGCCTCAAGTTCTGTGGACTGTCGTTGCCCGAGTTGGGGTTTCGACTAAGAGCATCTGCCACTACATTTGCTTTCCCTGGATGGTAGTGAATGCCGACATCATAGTCCTTGACCAATTCCAACCAGCGTCGTTGTCGTAAATTTAGCTCTGGTTGTGTGAAAATATATTTAAGGCTCTTATGGTCCGTATATATTTCACAACGATTTCCCAACAGAAAGTGCCTCCACTCTTTGAGTGCATGGATGACTGCTGCTAGCTCCAGGTCATGAGTAGGATAATTTTCCTCATGCTTCCGTAGTTGCCTGGAAGCATACGCGACAACTTTGCTGTCCTGCATCAATACACACCCGAGACCCTTCCGGGATGCGTCACAATACACTTCAAAATTCTTGTGTATGTCTGGCACAATCAAAACCGGTGCTGTTGTTAGTTTCTTCTTGAGCTCTGGGAAGCTTTTCTCGCACGCTTCAGTCCATACAAATTTCTTGTCTTTCTTGAGCAACTGTGTCATTGGTTTTGCCACACTGGAGAATCCTTCAATAAATCGTCGGTAATATCCAGCCATTCCTAGGAAACTCCGTACATCAGTTACGTTGGCTGGGGATTTCCAGTCAAGTATGGCTTTGACTTTTTCTGGGTCTACGGCCACGCCTTCTTGGGTCAATATATGGCCTAGAAAACCAACTTGTCTCAGCCAAAATTCACACTTGCTAAATTTGGCGTACAATTGATGTTTCCTTAATTCTCCCAATACAATTTTGAGATGTTCAGCATGTTCTTCTGGTGTCCTTGAGTATACCAGAATATCATCAATGAACACCACAACAAATTTGTCCATAAATTTCATAAACACTTTGTTCATGAGGTGGACGAAATATGCGGGGGCATTCGTCAGTCCAAACGGCATTACTGTGAACTCATATAATCCGTATCTGGAGGTGAATGCTGTCATAGGGATGTCTTCTGTCCATACTTTTAATTGGTGATATCCCGATCTTAAATCAATTTTTGAGAACACCTTGGCTTGTGCGAGCTGGTCAAACAAATCATTTATCCGTGGCATCGGATATTTGTTTTTGATGGTGACCATATTGAGAGCTCGATAGTCTATACACAATCTCAGTGTCCCATCCTTTTTCTTGGCGAATAATACTGGCGAACCCCAAGGTGAGGAGCTGGCTCGAATAAATCCTTTGTTCAGTAATTCCTTTATTTGCTTCTTCAATTCTACCAACTCGGATGGTGCCATTCTATAAGGCTTCTTATAAATGGGGGTGGTGCCAGGTGCTAGTTCAATGCTGAACTCTATCTCTCGATCTGGTGGCATGCCTGGTAGTTCTTCTGGAAATACGTCGGGAAATTCGCACACCACTGGAACTTTTCTCAATTCTGAAATGTCCACTTTGTTCAACTTTGGTTGCCGTGACCGTGGTCTCTCTTGAGCTGTAACTTTTATTGTCTTGCCGTGATGATGAGTGAGAATCACAGTCCGATTGAAACAGTCAATAAATCCCTTGTTGGTGGTCAACCAGTCCATCCCTAGGATAACATCCCGTCCTTTATTTTCCAACACGATGAGATTAGCCTGAAACTTTAGTCCTTCGAATTCAATAATCACTCCTTGGCAGTAACTCTGAGTTATCTACTTATTCCCGGGGGACTTGATAATCATAGATTTTTCCAAAGGAAGTATCGGAAAACCATGTTGTAAAACGAAACTCTTCAAAATGAACGAGTGAGAAGCTCCAGAATCAAACAAAACCGTGGCAGGTACTGTGTTGACAGGGAACGTACCGAGTACGATGTCTGGGGCATTCTGCGCTTCTTCCTTGGTCACATGGTTCAGGTGACCATTCCTGTGATTGATGTTGGGATTGAAATTGTTACGCTTGGGGGCTGGATTGTTCCCACCATTGTTCGGCTTGGGGGGCGAGTTCCTTGGTTTTGGGCACTGTTTCGCATAGTGCCCTTCCTCTCCACAAGCATAGCAAGTGACCCCTGGACGGTATGTAAAGTCCTTGTCCCTTGAATGAAACTGTCTGGTTGGCCTTAGAGCAGTAGTCGTGGATTTTCTCGCTTCATTCCTCTGAACGTCAGTCTTGCTTCGGTTGTTGCGGGCAAGAGTGGTCTTGTCCCTTTTTCGCTTACGAATATCCTCTAGACTGCGGCGTTCATTCTCCAACGTAATGGCCTTGTCAACCAGGGTCTTGAAATCTGGGAAAGTGTGTACGACCAGTTGGCATTTTAGTGCTGGCGCCAGGCCGTCCAAATTTTTTTCCATCCTTTTGTTCTCAGTCATATGCTCATCGTAGGCATAACAAGATAGCTGGGTAAACTGACTGTTGTATTCTGACACTGACATGCCTCTCTGCTTGAGGTCATCAAATTCGCTTTTCTTGATTTTTATGATGCTCCTGGGGATGTGTGCCCCACGAAAGCCTTCCTTAAACTCTTCCCAGGTGATGTTGTGTTCACTGGGATGCATGTGTAGGAAGTTTTCCCACCATGCTGCAGCTGCTCCAGTGAGGTAGTGAGGTGCATAAAGCACCTTCTCATGATCAGAACATTGAGCAATAATCAACTTTCTTTCGATGTCTCGAAGCCAATCATCGGCTTCAAGTGGCCTATCAGTGTGAGCAAACGTTGGAGGGCGTGTCTTCTGTAGTTCAGACAACTTGGAGTGTGGTTGGTATGGCTCACGGTGATTCCCCATATTGATGACGTGATTCATCATTTCTTGGTGTTGCTGTTGGCTTTGTTCGAAAAGGCGGCATACTTGAGATAAGGCTGCCTCGCTGTCCCGTTGACTAGACTGCCCCTGTGTGAAGTTGTTGCTGGTTTGTGTTCCATAAACTTCTTCGGGTGGATTTGGCATGGAACGAGTCCACGGACGAGACATTTTCCACTCTGGGGTATTATTTTGCAAAAATCATGAGAAGAACTGTGTGGCACAAGGAAAATTTTGCAAGGCAAAAATTTAAAAGACCTCAAGATTTTTCAAGAAAATATTTGATTGCACACGGAGAAGGACTGCTTAGCACAAATTTTACACGCGAAACGCAAACATACGATACATCACTCAGGATGTGCGTACACACTCCTGACATGTTATTAGGCTAGCACACTCCTCCGGGACCCTACATGATGCGCACACAACAACCACAAACTTAAGTACATATAAAACATATCATACAAGCAGGCACAACGCGCGGCAACTAGGCGCACTCAGTCGGAGATGGTGAAGATGTCTTTCCCCCTGCCTAGGGTAAGACCCAGCGGTGCAGGAGACTCAACCTCCACCTCCTCCCTAATAGGCTCCAGGCGCGTAGCACTGCGCTGAGGAGATGACGCGGGTGCGACAGGCGATAGTGTGGGTGCGGCAGGCGGTGCAGCTCTGACTGGAGTAGGAGCAATGACCTGGTCGAACTCCTCAGTGGTAGGCAGACGGCGAGCAGAGGCCAAAATGGCAGGTGAATAGGATGCTGAGGACGAGAAGAACGTCAGTGGCGGTGCCATGTGGAGAAGCTCCCTCCTGTTGGCAGAACAGCCCCGAACTAAGTCCATGCGGGCAGCCACAAGATCGTCCACGAGGTTATCGAAAGCTCCCTCCAGAGCTTTGAGATACTCAACAAGCATCTCGATAGCTTCATCTCGCTCTCCCCTATGGCAGGCGAATGCATAGTGACAAGTATATGGCACATGGCATGGGAGGTAGCGGTAGCGACGAGTCTTCATCGAAGGAAGAATGTCCCGAAGGCGAGCTATCGCCTCACGACCGGTTTTCCAATAATAATATTTATTGAGAAACCGATCCCTTTTACGGACCAGTAGAGAAGAATCCTTCTCACTGGTAGACAATTTCTTGATCACAGAAGAAAAACCAGGAGTACTAAATATAATACAAGGTTGAGCGGAGACTGCTCAACAATTTATTACAAGCACGTCGATATTACACATAAAGGCGGATAGGTTGGCATAACTACTGACTCACAATAAAAGCGGTGGTGGGTATATCACAGTGAAGTCGGTGACATGAATCCTGAATCTAACAGCTCTTCGAGCGTCGGAGTGAGGCTCGAGGATTCTTATTGTGGGTGGCGGAAGCGTATATAATACAAGTGACCAATATCCAGGATCGCACGGGACTGACTGGGACTCCTCTAGGCGTCGAACTCACTATCAAACTCTTCATCCATGAGATCGCCTTCGTCAACAACTGGCCAAATCAACAAGCCAGGTGAGTACTATGAAAGTACTCGCAAGATAGTTCGGACATAAGATATAACAAATGTAAACATGATGCATATGAACGATTAATAGAGCGCACTCAGACAATGAGATAGCCATCCATGGGAAATACAAGGGGAGTCGGGCGGTAGTCCTCCCGAAATCCCAAATTAATACTGAAGGCCAATCGAGTGTCTGAATGACCCCTCGAAAGGATACAAGTGAAATAACAAT
>NW_025232747.1:0-9146 GCF_018294505.1 Triticum aestivum | reverse complement strand
AGGGCTCGTATGTCGTGGAAATCACTTTGGGACCCGAAACAGTGAGTAATAATCCACGAAACGGGCCAGAATCAGCAAAAATTGTGTGTTGATGACCGACACATAAACGCACCCTTTGGTTTTTCAATCGTGGAGATCACTCCGGATCCCAAACCCGTGATTAATAGTCCACAAAACGGGCCAGAATCGGCTAAAATAGCGAGTGTTGATGACCTACACGTAATCGCACCCTGGGCTTTGTCAATCATGGAAATCACTCTGGGACCCCAAACAGTCAGTTACAGTCCACGAAACGGGCCAAAATCAGCCAAACTTGCGAGTGTTGTTGACCAAAACGTAATCGCACCCTGGGGTTCAACAACTATGGAAATCACTACGGGGACCCAAAACGGTGAGTAATAGTCCATGAAAACGGCCAGAATTGGACAAAACTGAGAGTGTTGATGACGCGCACGTAAACACACCCCGGGGATCGTCAATCGGGGAACTTGCTTTGGGAAACCAAAACAGTGATCAATAGTCCAGGAAATGAGCCAGAATTAGCCAAAATTACGAGTGTTGATGACCGACACATAAGCGCACCTTGGGGTTCAATAACTATGGAAACCGCTTTGGGAGCCAAAATGGTGAGTAATAGTCAACAAAATGGGTCAAAATTGGACAAAGCTGTGAGTGTTAACGACAGACACGTAAACGCACCCCGAGAATCGTCAATCATGGAAATCACTCTGGGGCCCCAAAACGGTGAGTAATAGTGCACGAAACGGACCAGAATCAGGCCAAAATGTGAGTGTTGATGACCGACACGTAAAAGCGCCCCAGGGTTCGTATGTCGTGGAAATCACTTTGGGACCCGAAACAGTGAGTAATAATCCATGAGACGGGCCAGAATCAGCCAAAATTGTGTGTTGATGACCGACACATAAACGCACCCTTTGGTTTTTCAATCGTGGAGATCACTCCGGATCCCAAACCCGTGATTAATAGTCCACAAAACGGGCCAGAATCGGCTAAAATAGCGAGTGTTGATGACCTACACGTAATTGCACCCTGGGCTTCGTCAATCATGGAAATCACTCTGGGACCCCAAACAGTCAGTTACAGTCCACGGAACGGGCCAGAATCGGCCAAACTTGCGAGTGTTGTTGACCAAAACGTAATCGCACCCTGGGGTTCAACAACTATGGAAATCACTTCGAGGACCCAAAACGGTGAGTAATAGTCCATGAAAACGGCCAGAATTGGACAAAACTGAGAGTCTTGACGATGCACACATAAACACACCCCGGGGATCGTCAATCGAGGAACTCGCTTTGGGAAACCAAAACAGTGATCAATAGTCCAGGAAATGAGCCAGAATTGGCCAAAATTATGAGTGTTGATGAACGACACATAAGCGCACCTTGGGGTTCAATAACTATTGAAACCGCTTTGGGACCCCAAAATGGTGAGTAATAGTCAACAAAATGGGTCAAAATTGGACAAAACTGTGAGTGTTGACGACGGACACGTAAACGCACCCCGAGAATCGTCAATCATGGAAATCACTCTGGGGCCCCAAAAGGTGAGTAATAGTGCACGAAACGGACCAGAATCAGGCAAAAATGTGAGTGTTGATGACTGACACGTAAAAGCGCCCTAGGGTTCGTATGTCGTGGAAATCACTTTGGGACCCGAAACAGTGAGTAATAATCCACGAAACGGGCCAGAATCAGCAAAAAATGTGTGTTGATGACCGACACATAAACACACGCTGGGGTTTTTCAATCATGGAGATCACTCCGGATCCCAAACCCGTGATTAATAGTCCACAAAACGGGCCAGAATCGGCTAAAATTGCGAGTGTTGATGACCTACACGTAATCGCACCCTGGGCTTCGTCAATCATGGAAATCACTCTGGGACCCCAAACAGTCAGTTACAGTCCACGGAACGGGCCAGAATCGGCCAAACTTGCGAGTGTTGTTGACCAACACGTAATCGCACCCTGGGGTTCAACAACTATGGAAATCACTTCGGGGACCCAAAACGGTGAGTAATAGTCCATGAAAACGGCCAGAATTGGACAAAACTAAGAGTGTTGATGACGCACACGTAAACACACCTCGGGGATCATCAATCGAGGTACTCGCTTTGGGAAACCAAAACAGTGATCAATAGTCCAGGAAATGAGCCAGAATTGGCCAAAATTACGAGTGTTGATGAACGACACATAAGCGCACCTTGGGGTTCAATAACTATTGAAACAGCTTTGGGACCTCAAAATGGTGAGTAATAGTCAACAAAATGGGTCAAAATTGGACAAAAGTTGACGATGGACACGTAAACGCACCCCGAGAATCGTCAATCATTGAAATCACTCTGGGGCCCCAAAAGGTGAGTAATAGTGCACGAAACGGACCAGAATCATGCAAAAATGTGAGTGTTGATGACCGACATGTAAAAGCGCCCCAGGGCTCGTATGTCGTGGAAATCACTTTGGGACCCGAAACAGTGAGTAATAATCCACGAAACGGGCCAGAATCAGCAAAAATTGTGTGTTGATGACCGACACATAAACGCACCCTTTGGTTTTTCAATCGTGGAGATCACTCCGGATCCCAAACCCGTGATTAATAGTCCACAAAACGGGCCAGAATCGGCTAAAATAGCGAGTGTTGATGACCTACACGTAATCGCACCCTGGGCTTTGTCAATCATGGAAATCACTCTGGGACCCCAAACAGTCAGTTACAGTCCACGAAACGGGCCAAAATCAGCCAAACTTGCGAGTGTTGTTGACCAAAACGTAATCGCACCCTGGGGTACAACAACTATGGAAATCACTTCGGGGACCCAAAACGGTGAGTAATAGTCCATGAAAACGGCCAGAATTGGACAAGACTGAGAGTGTTGACGACGCACACGTAAACACATCCCGGGGATCGTCAATCGAGGAACTCGCTTTGGGAAACCAAAACAGTGATCAATAGTCCAGGAAATGAGCCAGAATTAGCCAAAATTACGACTGTTGATGACCGACACATAAGCGCACCTTGGGGTTCAATAACTATGGAAACCGCTTTGGGAGCCAAAATGGTGAGTAATAGTCAACAAAATGGGTCAAAATTGGACAAAGCTGTGAGTGTTGACGACGGACACGTAAACGCACCCCGAGAATCGTCAATCATGGAAATCACTCTGGGGCCCCAAAACGGTGAGTAATAGTGCACGAAACGGACCAGAATCAGGCCAAAATGTGAGTGTTGATGACCGACACGTAAAAGCGCCCCAGGGTTCGTATGTCGTGGAAATCACTTTGGGACCCGAAACAATGAGTAATAATCCATGAAACGGGCCAGAATCAGCCAAAATTGTGTGTTGATGACCGACACATAAACGCACGCTGGGGTTTTTCAATCGTGGAGATCACTCCGGATCCCAAAACAGTGATTAATTGTCCACAAAACGGGCCAGAATCGGCTAAAATTACGAGTGTTGATGACCTACACGTAATCGCACCCTGGGCTTCGTCAATCATGGAAATCACTCTGGGACCCCAAACAGTCAGTTACAGTCCACGAAACGGGCCAGAATCGGCCAAACTTGCGAGCGTTGTTGACCAAAACATAATCGCTCCCTGGGGTTCAACAAGTATGGAAATCACTTCGGGGCCCCAAAACGGTGAGTAATAGTCCATGAAAACGGCCAGAATTGGACAAAACTGAGAGTGTTGACGACGCACACATAAACACACCCCGGGGATCGTCAATCGAGGAACTCGCTTTTGGAAACCAAAATAGTGAGTAATAGTCCAGGAAATGAGCCAGAATTGGCCAAAATTGCGAGTGTTGATGACCGACACATAAGCGCACCTTGGGGTTCAATAACTATGGAAACCGCTTTGGGACCCCAAAATGGTGAGTAATAGTCAACAAAATGGGTCAAAATTGGACAAAGCTGTGAGTGTTGACAACGGACACGTAAACGCACCCCGAGAATCGTCAATCATGGAAATCACTCTGGGGCCCCAAAACGTTGAGTAATAGTGCACGAAACGGACCAGAATCAGCAAAAAATGTGAGTGTTGATGACCGACACGTAAAAGCGCCCCAGGGTTCGTATGTCGTGGAAATCACTTTGGGACCCGAAACAGTGAGTAATAATCCACGAAACGGGCCAGAATCAGCAAAAATTATGTGTTGATGACCGACACATAAACGCACCCTGGGTGTTTCAATCGTGGAGATCCTTCCGGATCCCAAAACAGTGATTAATAGTCCAAAAAACGGGCCAGAATCGGCTAAAATTGCGAGTGTTGATGACCTACACGTAATCGCACCCTGGGCTTCGTCAATCATGGAAATCACTCTGGGACCCCAAACAGTCAGTTACAGTCCACGAAACGGGCCACAATCAGCCAAACTTGCGAGTGTTGTTGACCAAAACGTAATCGCACCCTGGGGTACAACAACTATGGAAATCACTTCGGGGACCCAAAACGGTGAGTAATAGTCCATGAAAACGGCCAGAATTGGACAAAACTGAGAGTGTTGACGACGCACACGTAAACACATCCCGGGGATCGTCAATCGAGGAACTCGCTTTGGGAAACCAAAACAGTGATCAATAGTCCAGGAAATGAGCCAGAATTAGCCAAAATTACGAGTGTTGACGACCGACACATAAGCGCACCTTGGGGTTCAATAACTATGGAAACCGCTTTGGGAGCCAAAATGGTGAGTAATAGTCAACAAAATGGGTCAAAATTGGACAAAGCTGTGAGTGTTGACGACGGACACGTAAACGCACCCCGAGAATCGTCAATCATGGAAATCACTCTGGGGCCCCAAAACGGTGAGTAATAGTGCACGAAACGGACCAGAATCAGGCCAAAATGTGAGTGTTGATGACCGACACGTAAAAGCGCCCCAGGGTTCGTATGTCGTGGAAATCACTTTGGGACCCGAAACAATGAGTAATAATCCATGAAACGGGCCAGAATCAGCCAAAATTGTGTGTTGATGACCGACACATAAACGCACGCTGGGGTTTTTCAATCGTGGAGATCACTCCGGATCCCAAAACAGTGATTAATTGTCCACAAAACGGGCCAAAATCGGCTAAAATTACGAGTGTTGATGACCTACACGTAATCGCACCCAGGGCTTCGTCAATCATGGAAATCACTCTGGGACCCCAAACAGTCAGTTACAGTCCACGGAACGGGCCAGAATCGGCCAAACTTGCGAGTGTTGTTGACCAAAACGTAATCGCACCCTGGGGTTCAACAACTATGGAAATCACTTCGGGGACCCAAAGCGGTGAGTAATAGTCCATGAAAACGGCCAGAATTGGACAAAACTGAGAGTCTTGACGATGCACACATAAACACACCCCGGGGATCGTCAATCGAGGAACTCGCTTTGGGAAACCAAAACAGTGATCAATAGTCCAGGAAATGAGCCAGAATTGGCCAAAATTATGAGTGTTGATGAACGACACATAAGCGCACCTTGGGGTTCAATAACTATTGAAACCGCTTTGGGACCCCAAAATGGTGAGTAATAGTCAACAAAATGGGTCAAAATTGGACAAAACTGTGAGTGTTGACGACGGACACGTAAACGCACCCCGAGAATCGTCAATCATGGAAATCACTCTGGGGCCCCAAAAGGTGAGTAATAGTGCACGAAACGGACCAGAATCAGGCAAAAATGTGAGTGTTGATGACTGACACGTAAAAGCGCCCTAGGGTTCGTATGTCGTGGAAATCACTTTGGGACCCGAAACAGTGAGTAATAATCCACGAAACGGGCCAGAATCAGCAAAAAATGTGTGTTGATGACCGACACATAAACGCACGCTAGGGTTTTTCAATCGTGGAGATCACTCCGGATCCCAAACCCGTGATTAATAGTCCACAAAACGGGCCAGAATCGGCTAAAATTGCGAGTGTTGATGACCTACACGTAATCGCACCCTGGGCTTCGTCAATCATGGAAATCACTCTGGGACCCCAAACAGTCAGTTACAGTCCACGGAACGGGCCAGAATCGGCCAAACTTGCGAGTGTTGTTGACCAAGACGTAATCGCACCCTGGGGTTCAACAACTATGGAAATCACTTCGGGGACCCAAAACGGTGAGTAATAGTCCATGAAAACGGCCAGAATTGGACAAAACTGAGAGTCTTGACGATGCACACATAAACACACCCCGGGGATCGTCAATCGAGGAACTCGCTTTGGGAAACCAAAACAGTGATCAATAGTCCAGGAAATGAGCCAGAATTGGCCAAAATTATGAGTGTTGATGAACGACACATAAGCGCACCTTGGGGTTCAATAACTATTGAAACCGCTTTGGGACCCCAAAATGGTGAGTAATAGTCAACAAAATGGGTCAAAATTGGACAAAACTGTGAGTGTTGACGACGGACACGTAAACGCACCCCGAGAATCGTCAATCATGGAAATCACTCTGGGGCCCCAAAAGGTGAGTAATAGTGCACGAAACAGACCAGAATCAGGCAAAAATGTGAGTGTTGATGACTGACACGTAAAAGCGCCCTAGGGTTCGTATGTCATGGAAATCACTTTGGGACCCGAAACAGTGAGTAATAATCCACGAAACGGGCCAGAATCAGCAAAAAATGTGTGTTGATGACCGACACATAAACGCACGCTGGGGTTTTTCAATCGTGGAGATCACTCCGGATCCCAAACCCGTGATTAATAGTCCACAAAATGGGCCAGAATCGGCTAAAATTGCGAGTGTTGATGACCTACACGTAATCGCACCCTGGGCTTCGTCAATCATGGAAATCACTCTGGGACCCCAAACAGTCAGTTACAGTCCACGGAACGGGCCAGAATCGGCCAAACTTGCGAGTGTTCTTGACCAAAACGTAATCGCACCCTGGGGTTCAACAACTATGGAAATCACTTCGGGGACCCAAAACGGTGAGTAATAGTCCATGAAAACGGCCAGAATTGGACAAAACTGAGAGTGTTGACGACGCACACGTAAACACACCCCGGGGATCATCAATCGAGGAACTCGCTTTGGGAAACCAAAACAGTGATCAATAGTACAGGAAATGAGCCAGAATTGGCCAAAATTACGAGTGTTGATGAACGACACATAAGCGCACCTTGGGGTTCAATAACTATTGAAACAGCTTTGGGACCTCAAAATGGTGAGTAATAGTCAACAAAATGGGTCAAAATTGGACAAAAGTTGACGACGGACACGTAAACGCACCCTGAGAATCGTCAATCATGGAAATCACTCTGGAGCCCCAAAAGGTGAGTAATAGTGCACGAAAGGGACCAGAATCATGCAAAAATGTGAGTGTTGATGACCGACACGTAAAAGCGCCCCAGGGCTCGTATGTCGTGGAAATCACTTTGGGACCCGAAACAGTGAGTAATAATCCATGAAATGGGCCAGAATCAGCAAAAATTGTGTGTTGATGATCGACACATAAACGCACCCTTTGGTTTTTCAATCGTGGAGATCACTCCGGATCCCAAACCCGTGATTAATAGTCCACAAAACGGGCAAGAATCGGCTAAAATTGCGAGTGATGATGACCTACACGTAATCGCACCCTGGGCTTCGTCAATCATGGAAATCACTCTGGGACCCCAAACAGTCAGTTACAGTCCACGAAACGGGCCAAAATCAGCCAAACTTGCGAGTGTTGTTGACCAAAACGTAATCGCACCCTGGGGTTCAACAACTATGGAAATCACTTCGGGGACCCAAAACGGTGAGTAATAGTCCATGAAAACGGCCAGAATTGGACAAAACTGAGAGTGTTGATGACGCACACGTAAACACACCCCGGGGATCGTCAATCGAGGAACTTGCTTTGGGAAACCAAAACAGTGATCAATAGTCCAGGAAATGAGCCAGAATTAGCCAAAATTACGAGTGTTGATGACCGACACATAAGCGCACCTTGGGGTTCAATAACTATGGAAACCGCTTTGGGAGCCAAAATGGTGAGTAATAGTCAACAAAATGGGTCAAAATTGGACAAAGCTGTGAGTGTTGACGACGGACACGTAAACGCACCCCGAGAATCGTCAATCATGGAAATCACTCTGGGGCCCCAAAACGGTGAGTAATAGTGCACGAAACGGACCAGAATCAGGCCAAAATGTGAGTGTTGATGACCGACACGTAAAAGCGCCCCAGGGTTCGTATGTCGTGGAAATCACTTTGGGACCCGAAATAGTGAGTAATAATCCATGAAACGGGCCAGAATCAGCCAAAACTGTGTGTTGATGACCGACACATAAACGCACGCTGGGGCTTTTCAATCGTGGAGATCACTCCGGATCCCAAAACAGTGATTAATAGTCCACAAAACGGGCCAGAATCGGCTAAAATTGCGAGTGTTGATGACCTACATGTAATCGCACCCTGGGCTTCGTCAATCATGGAAATCACTCTGGGACCCCAAACAGTCAGTTACAGTCCACGGAACGGGCCAGAATCGGCCAAACTTGCGAGTGTTGTTGACCAAAACGTAATCGCACCCTGGGGTTCAACAACTATGGAAATCACTTCGGGGACCCAAAACGGTGAGTAATAGTCCATGAAAACGGCCAGAATTGGACAAAACTGAGAGTGTTGACGACACACACGTAAACACATCCCGGGGATCGTCAATCGAGGAACTCGCTTTGGGAATCCAAAACAGTGATCAATAGTCCAGGAAATGAGCCAGAATTGGCCAAAATTACGAGTGTTGATGAACGACACATAAGCGCACCTTGGGGTTCAATAAGTATTGAAACCGCTTTGGGACCCCAAAATGGTGAGTAATAGTCAACAAAATGGGTCAAAATTGGACAAAATTGTGATTGTTGACGACGGACACGTAAACGCACCCTGAGAATCGTCAATCATGGAAATCACTCTCGTGCCCCAAAAGCTGAGTAATAGTGCACGAAACGGACCAGAATCAGCCAAAAATGTGAGTGTTGATGACCGACACGTAAAAGCGCCCCGGGGTTCGTATGTCGTGGAAATCACTTTGGGACCCGAAACAATGAGTAATAATCCATGAAACGGGCCAGAATCAGCCAAAATTGTGTGTTGATGACCGACACATAAACGCACGCTGGGGTTTTTCAATCGTGGAGATCACTC
>NW_025232746.1:0-9147 GCF_018294505.1 Triticum aestivum | reverse complement strand
GTCTCCGTCGCCGCCCCGGGCCCGTCCCGGTCGCGCCGTCCCCGCGTCGCCGCCCCGTAACGCCCCGGCCCGTCGCCGCCCCTGGCCGTTGCCTCGCCGTCACCGTCGCCCCGTTGTGAGCTCTCCCCCTCTAACCCCTCTCCCTCGCCCCCGGCGGCCACCATGGGCGCCGCCCCTCCCCGAGCTCATACACACACACAAGCATGATGAACACACACACACACACATACACACGTTTCCTTAAGTTAATTAGTATATACGTATTTTGTATGTTTAATTAGTGTAGATTATTTAGATTATTATTTTTTCACTAGTATATATGTATGAATGCATGTTAGATGGATATAATTAGTGTTTAATTAGTATGGAATTTTTTTATATAATGTTGTTTTTCTGTTTTTTAATGGATGTATAGAAGTTGTTTTTTCTGTTTTTAGTGTTAGATGCTTAATTAGTATGAAATAGCATATAGAATTTTGACATATGCAATGATAGCATAATTAGTGTTACATTTGCATATAGTATTTGTTGTCGATGATGCCCGGCCCGCATCCTCGCCGTTGACCCGTTTGCGACGACGTCCTGCTTCAGAGGACCCATGTCCGGGACTGGGCTCCGCCGGGCTGGCACTGGGAGGTGCTACCTTCAGGGGCGCGACGCTTGGTGAGGAACCCGGCCCCAGGTCCCGTCGTTGACCCTCATCTCCTTTGGTGGCGTTCGCGTGGGCCACTTTCGGTGCGGAGGGAGCCGGCCCCGCCGGAGGTGGTACATCTCCGTGTCAGGGAGGAGGACGAGCACGTCCATCGCTACATGGCTGCTATGGACGTCAGGTTCTCCAATACCTGGCAGGTTCTTTGGGGAGATCACCCGAGCTATGATCCAATGATGGTTCCTTCACTTTGGTTGTCCACCGCCTAGATTACTCTCTAGTATTCGGTCTTTATTAGCTAGCTAGCTAGCTAGTGATGTATTCGATATATAATATTCGAGATGATTTATTTAAGATTATATATATTATTCGAGACGGTGTATTCGAGATTGTATCTATTATTCGAGACGACGTATTCGAGATTATATTCGATGATGCTTATTATGTACTATGATTGATTCAGTTTTTCCTTATTAATTGATTGCATCCATGCATTGTAATTTGAATATATTTCTTTTGGATTAGTTAAATAAAACCTATGGCGGACAATACCGGCAGAGAGGGAGAAGAGGCCCTGTTCAATATCATATGCAATCCTCGCGGGCCAGATGACGATCAGAATGAAGAAGATTATGACGGCTCCAAATATCTAAACAACATCGGGGAGGGTGATATGATATTCGATCGCGACGACCGAATTGATGAAGTCATGAACTATGAACATGACGAAGAAAATGTTGATCTTGAAACAACAAAGACCGGCAAGGTATATTTATCTAAGCAAGCATCTGGTGATCATCACATGTTTTAAATGACTTGAAGATATATATTAACAAATCAATCTTTCTTCTTTCAGCCATCCGGATCGGGCAAATCTTCAGGCAGCAGGACTATATGAGGCCCGAACAAAAAGTTGAAGGAGGGCGTAAAGTACAATATCGAGGCCATCAAACCTAATGGCGAACCATTAGCACCTAAGAAGATTGCGGACACGTTCATTCGTCAGTGCGGAGTTCTTGTGAAGGACCAACTCCCGATCTCCCTTCAAGAATGGAGAGAGCCAGCAAAGCCACGTCCAGATCTTAATTTTGTCGACGACAGACAAAAACTTCTGCTTTGGGAAACGCTCATGGAACATTTCACCCTACCAGATCATTTCACAGATGCAGATGTGGAGAAAGTCAAGGACGCTACTCTTAGGAAGATGGTGGTTGCATTCAACAACCACAAGAATCGTGTATGGGACCAGTACATCAAGGGAGGAAAGAAGACTCCAGTATTCAAGGGAACACTAGAGAAGCAAAGTGATCATTGGGATGATTTCGTGAAATTCAAGGAATCGTAATTATCTAAGGAACAGTCGAGAATAAACAAGGCCAATGCCTCAAAAAAGGATAAGTTCCATAAGCTGGGGCCAGGTGGCTGTGCGGTGGGAATGCCTAAGTGGGATAAGTCTGAGAAAGAGATGGAGGATGCAGGTGTCACTCCAGAAACATTGAGCTGGCCGCCCAGGTCCAGGACTTGGTTCTATGCGCATGGGGGGGAGTTGGACCCGAAGACAGGCAAAGTTTCGAAGAAGGCATGTCTGGATGGAGCCGAAGATAAGCTACTTGTTGCAATAGAAGAGGCTCGATCGGGGTGTTCGAGCCCAACAGAGAGAACGACGAGCTTACGCGTGCCCTGGGAAATCCTGAACACCCAGGAAGAACATGAGGCAAGGGCGCTATTCTGTGGTATGAGGGGTTTTCGGACTGGAACGCCGACTACAGAACCCGTGCGAGAAAGAAGATTGCGGAGGAGAAGAAGAGGAAGATGGAGGAGGAGCAGAGGAAGCTGGACTATGAACGCCTTCAAGGCCTAGAATCAGCGCACGCGGACTTGGTAGTCAAATTCAAGCGGCAGCAGGAGTAGATCGACTCACTTAGCCAGCAAAGGGGGTCTTAGCAGCTGCAGCAGCTAGCGGATGATCCAACATTGGATAGCACCGTCCCATCCATGCCAAGAAGCAGCATGGGTTCCGCCCCGGGCGACGCATTGATGGATAGCTACCCAGTGGATGACATCATGGAGAACACTAACTGCGAGCTACACTTAAAAATGAAGAACATATCCATGAAGGTGGCGGACTTCGTTGCTTTTACAAATCCCCCCGAGGCAACCTTCCATTGCAACCCGATTCCAGCGGGCTATGCTCGTGTCTTGGTTGATGAGGTGGTGGACCAATATTCTGGGCTAAAGCTTGACATTCCCGGAGGTGACGAGGAGCACACACTGGGAGAGGCCAACCATCGTATCATCCTATGGAGAAAGGATTGCATCATCTTTCGAAGGCCACCGACACCGTGTCATCTGACTCCTCGTCAAAGTCCGCCACCGAGTCAGCAGACTCCCTCTCCTCCAAGTCCAGCAACGCGTCAGGCCACTCCTCCTCCAAGTCCGGCACAGCTTCAGGCCACTCCTCCTCCTCCAAGTCCGGCAAAGCGTCAGGCCACTCCTCCTCCAAGTCCGGCATAGCTTCAGGCTACTCCTCCTCCTCCAATTCAGCCACGTCAGCCATCTTCGCCGCCTCAGCAATCACGGAAGAGAGCCGCCTTAGCTATGGTGCGTAGCGGTACAAGTCGAGGTAGTACTGGAGGTACAGGCGGAGGCAAGCGATTTCAATATGGTCCAAGCAGCCTCGCGCCTCTTCTGCAGAGGCCTTACGACAAGTCCGAGGAGGAAAACACAACCATATCGAAGGCCGAGGTGGAAGCCCATTTTGCACCGAAACCGCCACCGCCGCCAAGGGAGGAAGTGCCTAAGGAAAAGATTGACCACTTCATTCGTATGGCTAGAGCACCAGCTCCCAAGCTTGTTGACACAAACTATGAGCACCACCTCAGGAAGTTAAATCGAGCACGTCTACAGAAACAGGCGAGCTCAAGCTCGAGCAAATCAGCTGGCAAAAGGAGCGGTAAAACCGTTCCACAGCTGGGAGAACGGGTGGCGCAATCAATCCCCCCGCTTGTTGTGCCAACAACACATGAGAGTATGCGCGCCCAATATTATTGTGGGCAAACCGTTAACGTTCCCGGGCTGGGCGATGTCGTAATAACCGAGGAGCATATTGAGAAAGCTAAGAGGCTCATGATCACTATTGGACAACTCCTCGATATCGAGCCCATGTCTCTGATTAGAGAGGAGGAAATAAAATGGAAATATGTCTAGGGCCAACCTTTGGTCGAGCCAGACGAGGTCAAGAAGCTCCCAACGAGAATGTATGAATTGCATCAATGGTACATGGACATTACCAAGATTTCCAATCAAGAGTCCCTCATGGTGAATGTCAAAAAGGATCATTACAACCATGAGAAGCTGTGTCCGTTGAGTATTCAGAACTATTTCAGTTATACAATCAAGACGCACTCGACAAATCTATTGTCAGTTGCTATTGTCTGTAAGTGATTTCTTCCTGTAATTTAAGTCCCAAGCTAGCTGTAGTGATCATTTTGATCAATCATTACCTGTAATTATCCTCATTATATTCTTTTCTGTGGTATTATGTAGGATGAAGATTTATGAAATGAAAAAAGATGGACGCTATGGCATTGGGTTCATTGACCCAAATACCATTAATGAATACACATGGAAATTAGATCCATATTATGAAAAAAGTGTAGAGGAAAGCATGATAGAGTTCTTCAAGTGCCTCAATACCAATGAAGATATACTACTTCCTTACAACTTCGAGTGAGTCACACTGTCTTGTACTACAATTTCTGTTTTTGCCTACTAGCTAGCTACATGTTTTTGCTAACATATGCCCGCTTAATTAAGACATGCAAACGTGTGTGCATGCAGATTTCACTGGATCTTGTTAATCATTAAAGTTGATGAAGGAACAGTTGAAATACCGGACTCTTTACTTAAAAAAAGTGACTACAACATCTCGTTTGGGATAGTCAACATGTAATTTCAATCATTATTAACTATATCTCGGCCTATTTAGTTCGTCATTTCCTGATATGAACTATTTAATAACCCCTTTATTCATTTTCTTTGTCAGCGGGCAGGGCTTGGGCAAAGTTCATCAGCGGCACTCCAGGCCAATGGAAACGAAAGCTCAAATGGTATCGACCCAAGGTAAGTAATTAAGTAGTACTAGCTAGCTAGCTACCATCTCTTCAATTATCATGCTTGATTAATTATTATCTGATCAAATTCCATTCTCGTAAAGGCCCTGAAGCAGGCGCCGGGGAATAATCTGTGTGCATACTACGTTTGCGAGAACATTCGCATGATGGCGTCCAAAAGGAGCAGATCTCAAAGACAGGACTGGGTACGTTTGTCAGAACACTATGCAGAATTTTTACACCATTATCGATATCTAGTCACACAACTAATACACATGCATATTGATCTCCTTCTTAACAGTTCAGAGAGGTGCGGGAGAAGCTCCTACCAACGGAGCGCATACAAGCGATTCAAGAGGAAATAACGGGATATTTGCTCGACCAGGTCATAGATCCCAAAGGAGAATACTATTACCCGCTACCGCTCCCATGAACCACTTCGAATTGTCAACGTGCTCCGAAGGCACCAATTAGGCTAATGCCACTGGCTCCAAAGGCACCAATTAGGAGAAATTGTATATAGCTTGCTAATTGTATATATATATATGTATATATATACATGTGTGTATGTGTGAATTAATGGTGATCGTGAGACATTCGATGATATATATATATATGATCGGTTCTACTAGAAATTCTATTTATATATATGCATAACATGTACAATATGTAGTATCGTAAAATACCAGCAAACGAAAAAGAATTAAATGGAAAACACAAAATTAAATGAAAAAGAAATCATAAACCCAAAACCCCCCAACATTTTAATACCGGTTGGTGTCACCAACCGGTACTAAAGGGCTCCCTGCCCCCGAAGCTGGCTCGTGCCGCGTGGTTGCCCTTTAGCACCGCTTCATGCTGAACCAGTACTAAAGGGGGGGGTGGCTTTAGTGCCGGTTACCGAACCGGCACTAAAGGGCCTCACGAACCGGTGCTATTGCCCGGTTCTACACAAGTGTGGAAACCAACAAACTATGTTCTCAGTCAACTTTGCAACTACAATTCATCATCTTTTCAGAAAGGGTCATGTGTCGGAGCCTTTAGGCAAGTCCACTGATGACCCACAAGTATAGGGGATCTATCGTAGTCCTTTTAATAAGCAATAGTGTCAAACCCAATGAGGAGCGGAAGGAAATGAGAAGCGGTTTTCAGTAAGGTATTCTCTATAAGCACTGAAATTATTGGTAACATATAGTTTTGTGATAAGGTAATTCGTAATGGGTAACAAGTAATAAAAGTAAACAAGGTGCAGCAAGGTGGCCCAATCCTTTTTTGTAGCAAAGGACAAGCCTGGACAAACTCTTATATATAGGAAAGCGCTCCCGAGGACACATGGGAATTATCGTCAAGCTAGTTTTCATCATGCTCATACGATTCACGTTCGTTACTTTGATAATTTGATATGTCGGTGGACCAGTGCTTGGGTACTGCCCTTCCTTGGACAAGCATCCCACTTATGATTAACCCCCTTCGCAAGCATCCGCAACTATGAAAGAAGAATTAAGGTAAACCTAACCATAGCATGAAACATGTGGATCCAAATCAGCCCCTTACGAAGCAACGCATAAACTAGGGTTTAAGCTTCTGTCACTCTAGCAACCCATCATCTACTTATTACTTCCCAATGCCTTCCCCTAGGCCCAAACAATGGTGAAGTGTCATGTAGTTGTTGTGTTCTACTTTAGGGTGCGTTGACTGCAAATTAAAATTTTCCTACGCGCAGAACAACCAAGAACATGCTACGGGAGATGGATCACAGTTCGTTACCATTAGACGCGTAGTGCCATGCGGCGGAAGAAGAGTTGGGGCAGCGCGTCCGCGTGGATCGTCTCTTCCTTGTCCGATCTCCCTCGTATAGTCAGTAGTCGGTTCCCACGTACAGGTTCACCGGAGCGGCGCAAGTGCACCGCCTCTAACGGTATCCGCGCGTGCAGGAGAACGTCGTGCGGCGGACTACTAGGTCTGATCACACAACCGGCGGCGAGTGGAGGTGTCTATTCGCAACACATGCAAACCCTAGTGACAGTGCTGAAGCGATCAATCACGTGAGTGTGCGGCACCTCCACTTTATATAGGCGTCTGTCGCAGGCTCAACACTTGGGCCTTGCACGAACCCTAAAGCCCATAAGTCTACTCGGCCACAATCCGAATACAACTCGGATCACATCCAACCAGTGTCCTTGAATCCGACCTCGTAGGTTCCTTCCCTTAAGCGCGCGACCCCTTAGGTTCAAGCCGGCTTGGTCGCAGTTCGGATCACCTCCAAACTACACAGTTGGTAGCGGACTCTAGCAAGGCATGCCGAACACCGAACAGACTATGAAGCTGGTTAGGCGAACCTGTACATCATACTTCCATTCCCTTTGCCACACGATATATGTTGTCGGGCTCAAGGCAAGTCTGTCATCCTTGTGCTAGCCCGACCTCTTTCTCGTTCCAGTGATGCCGACCACAAACCGGATTATCTCATAATCCTTGTCGCATGGCCATGCTTATCCTAGTCGGATCAGACGAGGGGCCCAGAGTATATCTCTCCTGATCGGAGGGGCAAATCCCATCTTGCTCGACCACGTTTCGCATCATGGTTCTGGACAAACCCGAAACCTACCTTTATAACTACCCAGTTATGGAGTAGCGTTTGGTTGGTGCAAAGCAAGTCTGTCACCATCCCGAGTACATGCGTCAGCTCAGGTCTTAGGACATACTCCCTCCGTTCAGAATTACTTGTCTCTAAAATGGATGTATCTAGAACTAAAATACATCTAAATACATCCATTTATGCGACAAGTAATTCCGAATGGAGGGAGTAGAACATATGTTGTACTCGAGAATCACAGATGACATATCACCGCGTCTCATAGTTGGGTCTGTCCGACTCGGACCTTATCTACGTCGGATCTGACCAGTTCCTTCCAAGTCCGTATTATCCGGCTAGCATGCAATGCTCCATGGCTAGTGAGACCAAGCCATCGACCGTGTCATATGCTAGTCTAGTTGGCTGCACGTCCACACAGCCCTTTCGACTAGGGACCTTTTAGGACAGTCATCATACAATTGATATTCCCACAAACAAGTCACGTACTTGCTGATACACATCATTGATAATGTCCAAGGACTATCTTTATTCATAAACACATAGGAAATATCATCATACATGATTGCCTCTAGGGCATATCTCCAACAGTCTCCCACTTGCACTAGAGTCAATCAAATAGACATCGAATGCCCATAGCTCTAATGTGACCCTCATGCTTTGGTTATGGAAGCGGCTTGGTCAACGGATCCGCAACATTTGCATCCGTGTGAATTTTGCATAAGTCTACATCACCACTCTTTACGATCTTTCGTATTAGGTGATATTTTTGATCTATTTGTCTGACCTTGTGGTGATTCCTCGGCTCCTTGGCTTGTGCGATGGCAACAAAATTATCACAATAAAGGTCCAATGGTTTTACCGAGGCTGGGAAAAATACCAAGATCATCTGGAAAGTTCCGGATCCAAACACCTTCCTTTGCAACTTCACAAGCCGCAATGTATTCGGCTTCTATAGGAGAATCGGCCACCGTATCTTGCTTGGAACTCATCCAACTCACTGCTCCTCCATTCATGACGTACACGAATCTGGACTGTGATCAACAATCATCTTTGTCGGTTTGGAAACTAGCATTGGCGTAACCCCTTACGACGAGCTCTTCCTCACCTCCATAAACTAGGAACATCTCTTTAGTCCTTTTCAGGTACTTCAAAATAGTCTTTACCACTGCCCAGTGACTCTCACCTTGGTTGGCCTGGTATCTACTTCTTAGGCTTATTGCAAAAGCAACATCGGGCCGCGTACATATCATGGCATACATGATGGATTTGATTTCCGAGGCATACGTAATCCTACTCATCCTGCTTCGCTCATCAAATGTCGAAGGACTCTGATTCTCGCTTAGCCTTATACCATGTGAGAGTGGCAAGAACCCTTTCTTTGCCTCACTCATGTTGAACTGCTTCAACACTTTATCTATCTACGTGCTCTGGCTTAAGCCGAGCAGCCTCCTTGATCTATCTCTATAGATCTTAATGCCTAAAATGTACATTGCCTCACCAAGGTCCTTCATCGAAAACTTGCCATTCAATGACTCCTTGACCGAGTTCAGCATCGAAATATCATTTCCGATCAGTAGTATGTCATCCACATACAAGATCAAAAACACTATCGAGCTCCCACTTAACTTCTTGTATAAACAAGAGTCCTCTTTGCTTTTGATGAAGCCAAAACCAGTGATGACCTCATCAAAACGAATGTTCCAACTCCGAGATGCTTGCCTCAACCCATAAATGGATCTCTTGAGCTTGCATACCTTACTAGTGCTAGTTGGATTGACAAAACCCTCGGG
>NW_025232745.1:8078-9148 GCF_018294505.1 Triticum aestivum | reverse complement strand
CCTCTCTACTCTTTTGCACATGCTATGCGGGTGAAATGATGATACCATGCCAAGTTCCAACATTTTTAGAGTTCATTTTGTAGTGATTTTCAATTTCACCGTCATTTAGCTCTCTAAACAAATCGGTAAATGACTGAAAAATAGCAAATGATGTCAGAACGTGTTGGAAATTGATGACGTCGCTTTGAATGGTGCGTACTGAACGTAAAAATAGGCTGGAGTTCAAATAAGTTCAAAAAACATTGAAGTGCCCGTGTAACAGATGAGTTCTCGTCCGAAAACCCTGATACTCCGAAAGAGATTGTCCAGTTTGTACACGAGGTGCGCCCAGTTTTCGCCGTGACCCTCACCACTCTTTTGCACATGCTATGCGGGTGAAATGATGATACCATGCCAAGTTCCCACATTTTCAGAGTTCATTTTGTAGTGATTTTCAATTTCACCATCATTTAGCTCTCTAAACAAATCGGTAAATGACTGAAAAACAGCAAATGATGTTAGAACGTGTTGGAAATTGATGATGTCGCTTTGCATGGTGCGTAGTGAACGCAAAAATAGGCTGGAGTTCAAATAAGTTTAAAAAACATTGAAGTACCCGTGTAACACATGAGTTCTCGTCCAAAAACCATGATACTCCGAAAGAGATTGTCCAGTTTGTACAGGAGGTGCGTCCGGTTTTCGCCCTGACCCTCTCTAATCTTTTCACCATGCTATGCGGGTGAAATGATGATACCATGCCAAGTTCCAACATTTTCAGAGTTCATTTTGTAGTGATTTTCAATTTCACCGTCATTTAGCTATCTAAACAAATCGGTAAATGACTGAAAAACAGCAAACGATGACAGAAAGTTTTGGAAATTGATGACGTTGCTTTGAATGATGCGTACTGAACGCAAAAATAGGCTGGAGTTCAAATAAGTTTAAAAAACATTGAAGTGCCCGTGTAACAGATGAGTTCTCGTCCGAAAACCCTGATACTCCGAAAGAGACTGTCCAGTTTGTACACGAGGTGCGTCCAGTTTTCGCCGTGACCCTCTCTACTCTTTTCCACATGCTATGCGGGTGAAATG
>NW_025232745.1:5641-6635 GCF_018294505.1 Triticum aestivum | reverse complement strand
ACCCTCTCTACTCTTTTGCACATGCTATGCGGGTGAAATGATGATACCATGCCAAGTTCCAACATTTTCAGAGTTCATTTTGTAGTGATTTTCAATTTCACCGTCATTTAGCTATCTAAACAAATCGGTAAATGACTGAAAAACAGCAAATGATGCCAGAACGTGTTGGAAATTGATGACGTCGCTTTGAATGATGCATACTGAACGCAAAAATAGGCTGGAGTTCAAATAAGTTTAAAAAACATTGAAGTGCCCGTGTAACAGATGAGTTCTCGTCAGAAAACCCTGATACTCCGAAAGAGATTGTCCAGTTTGGACACGAGGTGCGTCCAGTTTGCGCCGTGACCCTCTCTACTCTTTTGCACATGCTATGCGGGTGAAATGATGATACCATGCCAAGTACCAACATTTTCAGAGTTCATTTTGTAGTGATTTTCAATTTCACCGTCATTTAGCTCTCTAAACAAATCGGTAAATGACTGAAAAACAGCAAATGATGCCAAAACGTGTTGGAAATTGATAGCGTCTCTTTGAATGATGCATACTGAACGCAAAATAGGCTGGAGTTCAAATAAGTTTAAAAAATAGTGAAGTGCCTTTGTAACAGATGAGTTCTCGCTCGAAACCCTGATACTCCGAAAGAGATTGTCCAGTTTGTACACGAGGTGCGTCCAGTTTGCGCCGTGACCCTCTCTACTCTTTTGCACATGCTATGCGGGTGAAATGATGATACCATGCCAAGTTCCAACATTTTCAGAGTTCATTTTGTAGTGATTTACAATTTCACCGTCATTTAGCTATCTAAAAAAATCGGTAAATGACTGAAAAACAGCAAATGATGTCAGAACGTGTTGGAAGTTGGTGACATCGCTTTGAATGATGCATACTGAACGCAAAAATAGGCTGGAGTTCAAATAAGTTTAAAAAACATTGAAGTGCCTTTGTAACAGATGAGTTCTCGTCTGAAACCCTGATACTCCGAAAGAGATTGTCC
>NW_025232745.1:4817-5631 GCF_018294505.1 Triticum aestivum | reverse complement strand
TTGGAAGTTGGTGACATCGCTTTGAATGATGCATACTGAACGCAAAAATAGGCTGGAGTTCAAATAAGTTTAAAAAACATTGAAGTGCCTTTGTAACAGATGAGTTCTCGCCCGAAACCCTGATACTCCGAAAGAGATTGTCCAGTTTGTACACGAGGTGCGTCCAGTTTTCGCCGTGACCCTCTCTACTCTTTTCCACATGCTATGCGGGTGAAATGATGATACCATGCCAAGTTCCAACATTTTCAGAGTTCATTTTGTAGTGATTTTCATTTCACCGTCATTTAGCTCTCTAAACAAATCGGTAAATGACTGAAAAACAGCAAATGATGCCAGAACGTGTTGGAAATTGATGACGTCGCTTTCAATGATGCATACCGAACGCAAAAATAGGCTGGAGTTCAAATAAGTTTAAAAACATTGAAGTGCCCGTGTAACAGATGAGTTCTCGTCCGAAAACCCTGATACTCCGAAAGAGATTGTCCAGTTTGTACACGAGGTGCGTCCAGTTTGCGCCGTGACCCTCTCTACTCTTTTGCACATGCTATGCGGGTGAAATGATGATACCATGCCAAGTTCCAACATTCTTTTTCAGAGTTCATTTTCTAGTGATTTTCAATTTCACCGTCATTTAGCTATCTAAACAAATCGGTAAATGACTGAAAAACAGCAAATGATGTCAGAACGTGTTGGAAATTGATGAAGTCGCTTTGAATGATGCATACTGAACGCAAAAATAGGCTGGAGTTGAAATAAGTTTAAAAAACATTGAAGTGCCTTTGTAACAGATGAGTTCTCGTCCGAAAACCCTAAT
>NW_025232745.1:1897-2416 GCF_018294505.1 Triticum aestivum | reverse complement strand
TCCGGGTCGTCCTTTTACCGAGGGACACGGCTATTCGAATAGATAAACTTCCCTGCAGGGGTGCACCACATAACCCAACACGCTCGATCCCATTTGGCCGGACACACTTTTCTGGGTCATGCCCGGCCTCGTAAGATCAACACGTCGCAGCCCCACCTAGGCTCAACAGAGAGGTCAGCACGCCGGTCTAAACCTATGCGCGCAAGGGTCTGGGCCCATCGCCCTAAGCACACCTGCACGTTGCATACGCGGCCGGAAGCAGACCTAGCCCCCTTAATACAAGCGCGAGCTTACGGTCCAATGCGGCGCGCGCCACTCAGTTGCTGACGTCAAAAGAGCTTCGGCTGATACCACGACGTCGGGATACCCATAACTACTCCCACGTAGATGGTTAGTGCGTATAGACCAAATGGCCAGACTCAGATCAAATACCAAGATCTCGTTAAGCGTGTTAAGTAACCGCGAACGCCGACCATGGCCAGGCCCACCTCTCACCTAGGCGGTCTCAACCTGCCCTGT
>NW_025232745.1:0-988 GCF_018294505.1 Triticum aestivum | reverse complement strand
TTTCAATTTCACTGTCATTTAGCTCTCTAAACAAATCGATAAATGACTGAAAAACAGCAAATGATGTCAGAACGTGTTGGAAATTGATGACGTCGCTTTGAATGGTGTGTACTGAACGCAAAAATAGGCTGGAGTTCAAATAAGTTTAAAAAACATTGAAGTGTCCGTGTAACAGATGAGTTCTCGTCCGAAAACCCTGATACTCCGAAAGAGATTGTCCAGTTTGTAGACGAGGTGCGTCCGGTTTTCGCCGTGACCCTCTCTACTCTTTTGCACATGCTATCCGGGTGAAATGATGATACCATGCCAAGTTCCAACATTTTAAGAGTTCATTTTGTAGTGATTTTCAATTTCACCGTCATTTAGCTACCTAAACAAATCGGTAAATGACTGAAAACTGCAAATGATGACAGAACGTGTTGGAAATTGATGACGTCACTTTGAATGATGCATATTGAACGCAAAAATAGGCTGGAGTTCAAATAAGTTTAAAAACATTGAAGTGCCCGTGTAACAGATGAGTTCTCGTCCGAAATCCCTGATACTCCGAAAGAGATTGTCCAGTTTGTACACGAGGTGCGTCCAGTTATCGCCGTGACCCTCTCTACTCTTTTGCACATGCTATGCGGGTGAAATGATGATACCATGCCAAGTTCCAACAATTTCGGAGTTCATTTTGTAGTGATTTTCAATTTCACCGTCATTTAGCTCTCTAAACAAATCGGTAAATGACTGAAAAACAGCAAATGATGACAGAAAGTGTTGGAAATTGATGAGGTCGCTTTAAATGATGCATACTGAACGCGAAAATAGGCTGGAGTTCAAATAAGTTTGAAAAACATTGAAGTGCCCGTGTAACAAATGAGTTCTCGTCCAAAAACCCTGATACTCCGAAAGAGATTGTCCAGTTTGTACCCGCGGTGCCTCCGGTTTTCGCCGTGACCCTCTCTACTCTTTTGCACATGCTATGCGGGTGAAATGATGATAC
>NW_025232744.1:7905-9149 GCF_018294505.1 Triticum aestivum | reverse complement strand
CCTCTCTACATTCTTGCACATGCTATGTGGGTCAAATGATGACACCATGCCAACTTTCAACCTTTTCAGAGTTCATTTGAAATGCTTTCCAATTTCAGGGTCTTATAGCTCAAAATATTCAGTAAATGCATGAAAAATAACAAATGAAGTCATAAAGGGTTGAAAATTCATGATGTGGCTTTGAATGGTGCATTTTGAGCACAGAAAAACTATGGAGTTCAAATAAGTTCAAAATAATGAAATCCCTTTGTAACAGACAAGTTTCCGTATGAAACCCTGATACTTCGAAAGAGATTGTTCGTTTTGTACACGAAGTGCATCCAGTTTTTCCGTAACCCTCTCTACTTTCTTGCACATGCTATGTGGGTCAAATGATGATACCATGCCAACTTTCAACCTTTTCAGAGTTCATTTGAAATGCTTTTCAATTTCAGGGTCTTATAACTCAAAATAACCTGTAAATGCATGAAAAATTACAAATGAAGTCAAAAAGGGTTGAAAATTGATGATGTGGCTTTGAATGGTGCATTTTGAGCATAGAAAAATTATGGAGTTCAAATAAGTTCAAAAAAAATGAAACCCCTTTGTAACAAACGAGTTTTCGTATGAAACCCTGATACTTCGAAAGAGATTGTCCGTTTTGTACATGAAGTGCATCCAGTTTTTGCCGTAACCCTCTCTACATTCTTGCACATGCTATGTGGGTCAAATGATGAAACCGTGCCAAGTTTCAACCTTTTCAGAGTTCATTTGAAATGCTTTCCAATTCAGGGTCTTATAGCTCAAAATAATCAGTAAATGAATGAAAAATAACAAATTAAGACAGAAAGGGTTGAAAATTGATGATGTGGCTTTGAATGGTGCATTTTGAGCACAGAAAAACTATGGATTTCAAATAAGTTCAAAAAAATTGAAATCCCTTTGTGACAGACAAGGATCCGTATGAAACCCTGATACTTCGAAAGAGATTGTCCGTTTTGTACGCGAAATGCATCCAGTTTTTGCCGTAACCCTCTCTACATTCTTGCTCATGCTATGTGGGTCAAATGATGATACCATGCCAACTTTCATCCTTTTCAGAGTTCATTTGAAATGCTTTTCAATTTCAGGGTCTTATAGCTCAAAATAACCTGTAAATGCATGAAAAATTACAAATGAAGTCAGAAAGGGTTGAAAATTGAAGATGTGGCTTTGAATGGTGCATTTTGAGCACAGAAAAACTATGGAGTTCAAATAAGTTCAAA
>NW_025232744.1:7288-7558 GCF_018294505.1 Triticum aestivum | reverse complement strand
CAATTTCAGGGTCTTATAGCTCAAAATAACCTGTAAATGCATGAAAAATTACAAATGAAGTCAGAAAGGGTTGAAAATAGAAGATGTGGCTTTGAATGGTGCATTTTGAGCACAGAAAAACTATGGAGTTCAAATAAGTTCAAAAAAAATGAAACCCCTTTGTAACAGACGAGTTTCCGTATGAAACCCTGATACTTCGAAAGAGATTGTCCGTTTTGTACACGAAGTGCATCCAGTTTTTGCCGTAACCCTCTCTACATTCTTGCACAT
>NW_025232744.1:0-2170 GCF_018294505.1 Triticum aestivum | reverse complement strand
CCTCTCTACATTCTTGCACATGCTATGTGGGTCAAATGATGACACCATGCCAACTTTCAACCTTTTCAGAGTTCATTTGAAATGCTTTCCAATTTCAGGGTCTTATAGCTCAAAATATTCAGTAAATGCATGAAAAATAACAAATGAAGTCATAAAGGGTTGAAAATTCATGATGTGGCTTTGAATGGTGCATTTTGAGCACAGAAAAACTATGGAGTTCAAATAAGTTCAAAATAATGAAATCCCTTTGTAACAGACAAGTTTCCGTATGAAACCCTAATACTTCGAAAGAGATTGTTCGTTTTGTACACGAAGTGCATCCAGTTTTTTCCGTAACCCTCTCTACTTTCTTGCACATGCTATGTGGGTCAAATGATGATACCATGCCAACTTTCAACCTTTTCAGAGTTCATTTGAAATGCTTTTCAATTTCAGGGTCTTATAACTCAAAATAACCTGTAAATGCATGAAAAATTACAAATGAAGTCAGAAAGGGTTGAAAATTGATGATGTGGCTTTGAATGGTGCATTTTGAGCACAGAAAAATTATGGAGTTCAAATAAGTTCAAAAAAAATGAAACCCCTTTGTAACAAACGAGTTTTCGTATGAAACCCTGATACTTCGAAAGAGATTGTCCGTTTTGTACATGAAGTGCATCCAGTTTTTGCCGTAACCCTCTCTACATTCTTGCACATGCTATGTGGGTCAAATGATGAAACCGTGCCAAGTTTCAACCTTTTCAGAGTTCATTTGAAATGCTTTCCAATTCAGGGTCTTATAGCTCAAAATAATCAGTAAATGAATGAAAAATAACAAATTAAGTCAGAAAGGGTTGAAAATTGATGATGTGGCTTTGAATGGTGCATTTTGAGCACAGAAAAACTATGGATTTCAAATAAGTTCAAAAAAATTGAAATCCCTTTGTGACAGACAAGGATCCGTATGAAACCCAGATACTTCGAAAGAGATTGTCCGTTTTGTACACGAAGTGCATCCAGTTTTGCCGGAACCCTATCTACTTTCTTGCACATGCTATGTGGGTTAAATGAAGATACCATGCCAACTTTCCACCTTTTCAGAGTACATTTGAAATGCTTTTCAATTTCAGGGTCTTATAGCTCAAAATAATCAGTAAATACATGAAAAATAATAAATGAAGTCAGAAAGGGCTGAAAATTGATGATGTGGCTTTGAATGGTGCATTTTGAGCACAGAAAAACTATGGAGTTCAAATAAGGTTAAAAAAATGAAACCCCTTTGTAACAGACGAGTTTCCGTATGAAACCCTGATCCTTCGAAAGAGATTGTCCGTTTTGTACATAAAGTGCATCCAGTTTTTGCCGTAACCCTCTCTACATTCTTGCTCATGCTATGTGGGTCAAATGATGATACCATGCCAACTTTCAACCTTTTCAGAGTTCATTTGAAATGCTTTCCAATTTCAGGGTCTTATAGCTCAAAATATTCAGTAAATGCATGAAAAATAACAAATGAAGTCATAAAGGGTTGAAAATTCATGATGTGGCTTTGAATGGTGCATTTTGAGCACAGAAAAATTATGGAGTTCAAATAAGTTCAAAATAATGAAATCCCTTTGTAACAGACAAGTTTCCGTATGAAACCCTGATACTTCGAAAGAGATTGTTCGTTTTGTACACGAAGTGCATCCAGTTTTTTCCGTAACCCTCTCTACTTTCTTGCACATGCTATGTGGGTCAAATGATGATACCATGCCAACTTTCAACCTTTTCAGAGTTCATTTGAAATGCTTTTCAATTTCAGGGTCTTATAACTCAAAATAACCTGTAAATGCATGAAAAATTACAAATGAAGTCAGAAAGGGTTGAAAATTGATGATGTGGCTTTGAATGGTGCATTTTGAGCACAAAAAATTATGGAGTTCAAATAAGTTCAAAAAAAATGAAACCCCTTTGTAACAAACGAGTTTTCGTATGAAACCCTGATACTTCGAAAGAGATTGTCCGTTTTGTACATGAAGTGCATCCAGTTTTTGCCGTAACCCTCTCTACATTCTTGCACATGCTATGTGGGTCAAATGATGAAACCGTGCCAAGTTTCAACCTTTTCAGAGTTCATTTGAAATGCTTTCCAATTCAGGGTCTTATAGCTCAAAATAATCAGTAAATGAATGAAAAATAACAAATTAAG